>NC_090280.1:8195151-8498181 GCF_037392515.1 Haliotis asinina
CACTTCTAAGTGTGTTCATTTTATGTCTAAAGGTACGGGTCTTGAACAGGGCTTCCTTGAATCTGGCGTGTTTGATGTGTTGTTTCACCACATACTTCTTAACCCCCTTAGCCTTCCGGATCTCACTATTGTCGGCTTTCAGTATGGAGTACATCTTAGGTCTCAAACCTATGTACTCGGCTATGGGCGTGCCAGCACACTCGTCCTTCATCTTACCTAGGACCTTTTTGTTTACCGTACTGTGTAGGGTATGGGTCTTAGGGTAGTCGCTGGTGTCGTATAAATCGAGGTGTTTTTTCATGTCCTCGTACACGTCCTCGGTTCGAATCTCCATCAGCAGGGAATCCGTGTCAGTGTACAGCACTTCATACCTGTCGCCGTACTGTTTCTTGAGCTCGTTGTAGTAAAAGTCGTACATCAGGTGTTTGGATAAATCGAGGATGCTCATCCCCACGTAAACAGGCCGGTTGAATTTTATGTGGCTTTTCTTCATGTGTAGGGCAACCAGGTTGTCTGTGAATATCTTACTCCGGTTGAATGCAGGACTGGCTATCAATCTCCTGAGCTTGTCTTCCTCACTCGACCGAACCAGCTTCACGGTCACGCGTTTCCTCAGATTCTCCATAGTCTTACCAAACACCGAGTTATTCATGAGCTTGTAGAGATTTTTCTCAAAATCACTGGTGGCTTTTTTTCGTAGGTCTGTGTTCATTCTGATGTAGGGCTCCATCCATGGGCTCTGGTCGAACATGAGCACCCTGTGTATTTTGGTCAGCCTCATACCCAACGACAGGTACAGCTGTAGGTTGCGATAGTGAACGATGTACTTGGTCTTATTCATTAAGTTAGGCACGAGTTTTTCAACGTCTGTCACACGACCACCTGACAAGTTATGTTGGTACTCAGACATCCAGTCTGGGTTAACCCTCATACGTTCGGGGGCCAGGGGGTAGCTGTTGTGTGATGTGTGTAATTCCTTGGGATACTCTAAGTCAACCTCGAGGATATAACCTTTGTTCGAATTTGGTGCAACCCCCATAACATCAACGTGGGGTACCCATTCGAATCCCCCTGTAGGTAGATACTGACTCATGGCCCAGCCGTACAGGTTGTTTGCGTCGAGGTAGAGAATGTGATTGGTTGGTTTGTTAGGATCGTAACCTTTCACGTATTGATTATTTGCTTTCGCGTATCGTTTGGATGCCATGGAAATCCCACCTCGCAAGCCTTTCTCAATGAATAGGTGCATGTCGTAATCTGTGAGCAATTCCAAATTAACTCCGGTCTTTTTAAGCAAGGCGTCCCACGACAGACCTGGGCTGGTGTAATACCATGCGGGGTCGAGTTTATACTGCTTTAAACAAGTCCGCCTGAACGTTTCAAACACGTCGGCTAACAGCAGTACATCTGTCCTCAAGTACAGGTCGTGATAATCACCCAGGTTCTTACAACCCAGTTTATTCCATACGTTAGTCGCGTGCGAGTAATCATCTCGTGAGACGGACGCCTCATTCAGCTTGCTATAAAAGCAGTCAATAGGGGGTAGTCTGGTCTCGGTGAACTTGGCCCAACTATCCATGTACTCATAGGGGTACACACCCTTCCTCATAAGCAGGGGTCTAGTCTCGGTGTCTGTGTATCGATCGGTGATAGGGAAGGTATTGTTGGCCTTGAGCAGACTGTCGAGTGACGAGTCAATGAACCTAAGTCCGTTTAAGCTGAAGGAGATGTATCTCTCCATGTTGTTGGGGATGCACGTTATATTACCATCGATTTTCGCGATGGCCTGCATGATCAAGTGTGAGTCGTACCCTCTCAAGTTGAGAAAGACAACGGGGATGTTTATTGTCTTAGGGTTGATTTTAAGCTTGAGGTTGCACGCGTTGTGAGCGGCGCCTCTATACTTACCAGTTATGTGGCAGTGATCTCTCACCGAATCACCGTTAAGTGGTGAGTCGCACACGTGACAGTTAGTGCTACTAGCGTGAGCTAGCCTGTCGGCTCGGGTCATACGCATGGGAGCGATTCTATACAATGCATTCCTAATAATTTTTTCTTCCTCCTGCAAACACTTTAGAAACCTTTCAGCCGCGTCAGGGCCCCTATACACTACCGGAGCTTTCGTTTCCCCGTCACAACGGACGACAATGTATCCAAACGAACAGGCTTTATGCTCTTGTGTCTTGTGGGTGAAGCTACCCCCACTAGGGGGTGTGGGGGAATCCCCACCCACAACTAAGGCTTCGAAGTCGGCGTATATGATATAAGGTACAGACATTTGGTTCTTGTGGTTACTGAATTTTAGGATATTTTCACCTTCCTTAGGCATGTCGACTCGTATGGCCGTCTGCCCCACACCTTGGCAATCATCCCGGTGGGATTTTAATAAATCAGCTCGACTGAAACCGTGTAGGCATCGTACACAAAAGTATTTTTCCCCAACGTGTTTCGACTGGTCGTGCAACAACCGGCTGAGATGTTTTATCCACGTGTAGTGATACTTCTCACCTCGCTGGATCATGAATATATTGATAACTTGGCAATCCTTCACCGTGCTGACCCTGTGTACTATTGTTGTGTTACCTTCATACCCAAAGACATTTATAGCCAGATTATTCTGTTTTTCTACTTTAGTGATCTGGGATATGGGGGTGGGTTCATCTATACCATCCCAGTTGAGCCCATCGTCTTGGGGATAGCTAGAAAGCCTATCTGAATGAGTGCCAGCTGGAAATAAGGCTGACCTGATAGCTAACCTCAGGCAATCGTTTCCTCTATTCTTAACGTTTACTATGGCATGTTTGTTCCTATAGTAGGGAGGCAAGGCTAGGTATGACCCGCCTCTGAACGGCACGTAGTTAGCTATGTCTAGATAGACATTATCGATTTTATCTACAGCCCACCCGGACCCCAAGTGTGTATAGCGTTCTAGGTATTCTCGTATCTGCTGAAAACTGGTATCGATTGATGCGTCAATGGTCTCTGCATGTGTGACGACCTCTTGTTGACCTCGGAAGTAAGGCTGAACATACTCAGTGACCCCTGTGGAGCCCTCCTTATCGAGCGACATTTTCACTGTGATCTGAAACTTGATACTTCCTTGGTTATTTAGTTCCTGGTTGACCTTATCAGCTATCAGAGGCTTGATATCTGTAATGTCTATGTTTCTATCAACGTGCATGCGCCAACCTCCCAAATAGTTGCCTACGGCGTGCTTAGTGCGCACGAACTGTAGGTCAATAGCTCTATTCTGTCGTAATAATTCTACAAGCTGTGGTTTTCTCATACGGGAATACCCGCCTAAACCCAAATCGTGTGCCTCGGCTTTCAGTTGTTTTACAGTGGGACGTGCTACGGGGGCATGTGATAACAATGCGGTTAACCCGGCTCTCCCCAGGTTTGAATAACCCGTGTGTCCAAGCTGTTTTGCTTGAGCTTTTAATTGTTTTACCGTAGGAGGGGCTTCTAAACCTAGTAATCTCAACAATGCTGACTTCCGCATTCGAGAATACCCGATGACACCTCTCTGTTTTGCGACCCGCTTGAGCTCGCTTACAGTAGACATCGTGTTTACACCTAAGAGAACCAATGTCTAATTGGTTCACAGTAAGGGGAGGTAACCCTTAAGTGGCTATCTTGAGCAGTCGCCTACGTTCTTTTATGTAGCCTTTTTTATTCTCGTAGATGAGTTGATGTCTGACTACGTTCGCTCCGTGAGCTTTACATAGACAGTAGTGTCCTTTAACCCCGATACCACACACAGAACACGTGTAGTTAGGACTTCCCATATGGAAACAACAGAACCCCTGATTCCTGCATTTCCTACCACAGGCCTCAGTCTTCCCCATAAGTATATATTCGCATCGGTATGGAGCGGGTCTCATGTTTACTTATATGGGTATTTTAGTTTAATTGCTTCGCAACCAACGCAGTAGCTGCTATACCCAACACTATGAAGCCCAGTTCACGATTCATTTGTCCCTTGGATGGTGTGTAGTACTGAGCGAGTGTGGGTTTATTGAGCGGTTCCAATTGTTTACCAGTTAGTAGGTAGTATTCTTTCATTGCTTCATCAACATCGTTGAATGTTTGAACGGCATGGTTTTCACGCTTGAGTTGTTCGTTAATGAAATCGATCCTCTGGAGGCGTTTTTTAGCGTACTCGGCCTGTGCCTTTTGTAAGTTCTCAATAGCGAGATCGTGTCGCTTCCTTTCTTCCTGTATTTCAGCCCCATCTCGTAGTTTCGAGAAGAGGAAATTACTCCCGGAAAATGCCAGGGCATTCACTAACGCCCCACCGGCCATCATAGCTATCGTGGCCATCCCTATATTTATTTCATTATATTTTCAGGTATTATTCCTTGTTTTACTAGGATGTCTTTTGTGGCCATCGCCATACCAAGGTTCATTATGAGCATACCCATATCCTGCAGGTTGAAATCTAGCTTGATAGTTGGTTGTTTAAGCACCATTTTAGTCAACCGAGCGTACCCTACGGCTAGACTGGCGACCACTGTGGCGTGGTATGCGTCGTTGACGAACGTTTTCCCCTCAGACATTATGTATATGATATAAAATATTAAAATTATAACATGATATGCGGGTCAATAGTGGGGCCTGCCGGCGGCTTGGAGGTACCCTCAGAGTTTCCCTCACTGTGGGAGGGTACCCCCACGTATAACAATGTTATAACCACGGCAGCAGTTACGCCTACAGCCAACAACAGTCGGGTTGGGTTGGTCACTTTATGTTGGTTACACCACCGTTTTTTACCGGCAGCTACTCTCTTAGGATTCTTCTGCCTGGTTACTGTTGGGGGTACCCCCACTGAAGGGGTCTCCACCGTCACCTCGGGACTCACTGTTGGGGGTGGGGTCTCCTCCATCACTGTGTCCACTGGGGTTTCCTGTGCAGCATCCATCTATACTATTATTATTATTCTTTCTCTCAAATTGACAATGTTTTGCCGTGATAATCGCCGCCGTCACTGGAGCCAACAACATACCATATTTGTGGTACAGCCCGCAGCTGATAGAGCTCACGGCGTGTTCGATAAAAGGGTCTTTCTCGAGGTCCTCCCACAGGTAAAGTCGGCGCTCTGGTGGAATGGGAAAGAAGTATGACACAATACCGGTGTATATCTGGGTCATAGCCGATCCTATTGTCTTTGTCATTTCTGCTCCTAGCCGGGACTCGTATCTAGCGTACAGCTTATCGATTTCTTCGGCTGACATTTTGTTAATTTTATCCGGAGTGTAGTCTCCAAAGTAATGTTTGGCTTTGCCGCCAACAGCCAACGCCACCAGTTTCTCTCGCTTGTCATCAGTGGGGCCTGCGGGCGGCGTGGGGGAACCCTCCAACGACAATTGTTCGAGCAATTCCTCACACTCCATCTTATAATATAACAAGTAAGATTTAGTTTTAACTATATAATACCCGATACAGGCAAAACACAGAGAAATGAAGGTTAAGTTGCACACGACAAATACTTCAAATATCATAGCTTTGCTTAGCTTTTGCTTAGCTTTGCTTAGCTTTAGCTTAGCTTTGCTTAGCTTTAGCATACTATATATGCTACTGGTTGGTCGGTTTTTAGAACGAGCTTAGCGTGTTTAGTTTCAGCGAGCTGTTTCTTCACCCGTTCCCGTTCTAATTTACTCATCACATCGTTCTCTCTCAAACACTCCTCAAACGAATCCCTGTCCTTGCAGTGAAATAAGGCCACCCATCGCGTCTGCTCCCTGAGGTCTTTCAACACCGAGTTGAACTTCTGCGTTAGCACCCAGACGCTGTGATTTGCATGCCGGCCGGAGAAGGCCAGGTACGATAGCATGTCTCTCTTTTTTGTTATCTCGCGATTAGCGCTGCAGTCGTCCAGTATGAACAGCGTCGGTTCCCCTTTAAATTTCTCGTGAAGAGCTTTCAACCAGTCCTGCAGGCGTGTCCCAGGGTCGATTTTGTGTACGTCCGGGTCAGTCATCACCCAAGGTCGCGCGTACGTTTTATTCATGCTCAGAGTAGGGCACATGATAACGATGTTATCGAACACATCCTTGTAGTAACCCTCCAACATATCCAAGACGAAAACGGTCTTCCCACAACCAGTCTGCCCGCATATGATAGCGCAGTGTGGGTCAGTGGGTAGTTGTGGGTACCCCTGGGGGTCTCCCCCACTAGTAGATGGCTTGTACGAATCTCCCATTGTCTATATTAAGTTGCGCGTCCATAATAACGTACAGATATAATTTCAACTTACCAGCGGTTTGAGCCTTCTTAGTAATCTGGATGGTTATCCCTTCGCTGCCGTTATCTATACGGCGCCCGCTACCGTGCAGTTTATCATCATCCGTGGATCGCATGTCCAACCATAGGGCGTACTTGGTGGTCAGGTATTCACCGATCTGCACGGAGCCGAGGTCCAGGTCCTTTGTTATATAATCCCCCACTGGTAGCTTTTTTATCTCATCCCACTGCTGGTGTGGTCTCATACCATGACTGAACAGCTGGTTGGGCACGCCCTCGATGGTAACTTCCACCTTTTCAATCTCGGGGTTGAAAAACTTCTCGCTGTCCCTCCGGAATGGATCGTAATCCTCCACGGGAACGACCAGGATACCTTTCATCGATCGCGCCGGCACGTTCAGGTTGATATTCCACACAGTGTCGCTCTTATCTCGCACGACTGATCTATGCCTCAGTACGCGATCGTACAGGATAGCCATCTTCCCAGAGTACTGGCTTCGAACCTGCCTGGCCAGCTCCGGGCTAGTGACCATGTCGAACTCCAGAGAGATGTTGTCTATGGCATAACTAGCCTCATCACCGTTCGGCGTACGCACTACTTTACTATAGTCGTTAAACGTGAGCTCGTATTCGAGCCTATCACCCAGCGCGGCCTGGTAAAACGGCGCGTGTCCCGTGAGCAACTCGAAGTCGAGCGGCACGCAGAATCGATTTCCGTATGCTAGAGCGATGGCCTTTTCACCGTCCGATAGCTTGTCTTGCTGGTCTGTCGTGAAGACGTATCCTATGCGCGCCCGGGTTGATTTGCTGATGCCCTGGTACACATCATTGACTCGTTCTCCCTCGCTTTTCCAGAGATCCTTGTAGCAGTGAAACACGTCGCTGTCGTCGATGCTCAGCACCTCGTTACCGCTGATCTTGACGGTCGTTTTCTTGATGATAGCTTGACCCACGTTCCGCACTAGCTCGCGTTTGTCGTTGTCGGAGGTCAACGTGATATTGAACGCCAGTCGAACAGTGCCTGGTACAATGAGGTCATTCTCACCAAGGTTTGGAAATCTAACCAGCAGAGTTTGATTCTGGTCTATCTTGCTGGGATTGTTGGTGATGGTCACCGACTGTCGCACGGCTCTGGCGCCTAATGGCTCTCTCAATCTTCTGAAAGGATCTAATTTTCTGCCGTACATTGTTATATATAAATAAAATATATTTAAATACTAATGGATGAAGACATAGATATGACGGAGATGCCGGGCGCTAGTGCCCAGGCATTCGATGATGAGCAGGAGACCTCATTTACTAGTTCATCATTGAACCAAGAACTTTTGGCAACAACGGTAGATGATTATTACGAAAGTTTAAGAAGAGATAAAAACTACGTTGAACCACAGGGCCGATACCTTGATAATTTTTTTATTGATACAAAGGGTGTTCTACGCCTTAAGTCTGACCCAGGGGTTGACCTCGTTAACAAGCGCAATAAAAAACCACTGGCCTTGTCAACTCTAGCCAGCCGCCATGGTGTCGAATTTATCCGTAAAAATCTAAACATGAATGATTACGGTGGTGCAATACCTAAGGCCGTTAAAGAAGATCTGCAAGCTACCAGATCCCACCTCACCACTAGAGATGAAATGACACCACAGCGTGCTACAGAAGCCTCAGACTGTTGAGCACCTACTGGGACAAACCGTTACTGGGGTTTGACTTTCCGGTAAGGGAACTGCGCGGCTTAGACGAAGCCGTGAAACGCGTGTGTGGAGAACTCGTGAACAACATGGGGAAACTGAACGAAATCGACGAGCACATCGCTAAGGAAAAAACCAAACTCAACGAAACTGAAAACGATGATATGAAGCGTCGTATCAATGAACGAATACGTGATTTAGAAGACGAGAGACGTACACGATTGGAATCCGCTTCCTCGAATCGTGAACAGCTTCGATCCCAGATCAGTCGCATTCGGGAAACAATCGATAGAATACTGAATGAGGATACAACTTTAGCCAACAGGATTCGGATATTGTTCCGGGAGCAAGGGATCACCATCGCCAGCATTCTGACTGCATTGGGTTTCATTATATCAACCCTGGTGGTGTCACTGACGGGGGGAACCCCTGTGGGGCCTGCCGGCGGCGGGGGAACTCCAAGTGGCGGTGGTGTTAAAGACTGGATAAAAAAACTCGGGGAAGGCCTAGCTAAACTGGCTGGTAAAGCTGCCGAAGCCCTTCCCGGCATCCTGGGTAGCATCGTCTCGTGGTTGTTGAGCGCTCTGGCTAAAACTGCCACGTGGCTCAGTCAAAACATGTGGGCAGCCATCGTCGCCGTGGCGGGTCTGGTGTACGTAGCGGCTAAGAAATCTTTAACCAAATAAGTCCCAAAGTTACCCCACCAACCACTAGGGCTGTTTTATTATCAATATGCTGCTGATAGGGGGGTACCCCCACATGCACATGAGGGTGTGTGGGGGGTACATGAACTTTAGGCTCCGGGGGTGGCGCCACTATACCCTTTTCACGTGGTGGGATGTGTGGGATATAGTGGGTGTTAATATCGGGGTTGATACCCAACTTTTGATCCTTCGTGGCTATGACTATTTTGTTGTTATAACCCACCACTTTTTTTACTCTCAGTTGCATATCACTCGGAGCCATGTACAACCCCACGCCGAACACGTAGTTGACTTTCGATCTGGCGTATTCTAACATGTTTTGGTAACGGTTGATGGCCCGCGGGAGATCAACTGGAGAATTGATAGCATCCTCAACGTTGGCAACGAACTGTTTCTGAGCGCCGAAAGCAGTTCCCTTACCGATGATGTTGGAACGCGTCATCGACTGAGAACCCAACAGCGCCCACACGTACGTTCGAATCGAGTCGTTCAACCTGACTACCCCAGCACGAGTGAATCCTTTCGACGTGTCCAGCATGAACATTTTCCACCCGTCTGAGGTTGACTGCTCCACTTTCTGGATTGTGAAAGCAACACCACCTTTAAAGTCCATACGATCATCCCTCCATTCATTACTCGACAAAGCAAAGTCCTGCCTAAGTATACCTCGTTTCAGTAAATCATCACTTGCATCTTTCACTGGTTTTGGTCCATATTTGGTAGGTTTAGGAACAATTTCATCTAATTCACGGAAAAAATTCCCAGGACTAAACATTTTTCGTTTTATAAAGTTTGTTAGTAAATCTTTCTTAAATGCTTTTACTGAGAGCCCATCGCTGTAAGGAATACCCAACCCGTGGTTCGTCCCCGGCAAACGCCAATCGGTCTTCGGATTTATTTCGAATTCATTGCAAATACGTTCATAGACCCGTCTATCGTACGGGTTGTTTGTTGCGTCCCACGCTTTGTCCTGTGGGAGGGGGGCGCTGATCTCTTTAAGGATACGTCTGACCTGGTAGTACACGTGGAACTTGAACACAGACTGACTCAGCGGTCCACGCCGAGTGTCGGTCAATGTCACACCACACCCCGTTGTAGCGCACCACACGGCAAAGTTTAATTGATTCTGCCAGAACTGCATAGGGTTGTTGAACCAAGCGTGGACTGCCTTGATGTTAGTCACCGAAAGCTTATACTTGTCGAACACATCTAAAAGCTGGGCATTGAAATACAACTCAGGAGCAACCACGATCTTCATGGGGGAGAAATCTACGTCCAGTTTAGGGTAAAACACACCAGGGGAATACATTTTAAAACTATTATATAATAAATATATATGTAATATGTACATAACACTTCCAGGAATAACGAGCGGTGAGGCCGTTCAGCTGACGCACGCGATCGATAACACGTCAGGTCAACTCGAAGTCGCACTCTGCGATATCACCTACCTACCGCAATGGACTAACATCAATATCAGCAACAATAAGCTGTTCGTCAGTGGAACTCGCAGTCAAATAACTGACGGCTACTACAGCGTGTGCTCGCTAAACGACGAGGTCTTCAAACCCCTGGGAGCCGAACTCAAGATGAACGACTCAAACGGCACAGTGGTGTTAATCAACAACGGAAGAACCTCATTGAGGCTAGGCCGACCATTAGCGAGGATACTCGGTATGTCTCCTGACGAGATAAAACCAACAACAACCGTCACAGGCACGAAGTTACCCGATCTAGTACCGTACCGAGAGCTGTACATTCATCTCGATCAGGTGAGCACAACGTACAACATTCAAGGAGGCCACCCTTCCACTATACTGAGAGCAGTGCCGGTGAAAACTGAGAAATTCAACGACGGTAGAACCGAGTCGTTTTCACCACGGCAGTATAAGAGATTAACCCAGGGCAACATACCTGAGCTGACAATATCGGTGTTAGATATAAATCATAATCCTGTAAATATAGGATACCTCAGCTTAACGCTTCACGTAACATGACCAGCGCACAAGGGCCCGGAGTGAAAAAATGCGTCAATATCGGGATCTCCGACCTCGGAGACACACGCGGTTTCGACGCTCCCAGAGTAGATGGTAAATCGTATGCCTTGCAACTGAAAAACAACATTTACAAACGCGTTGAAATCCCCTCCGGTGGAACCCTAAGTGATATGATAGATACCACAAGAGCAACAGTCAACACTAAGTACACCCTTGTCAACACCGGTGATAATAATTGGGTAATATACCCATCGTTCGGAGGTAAACTGTTCGACTTAGACGATGTTGAGAGCACTACCGTCGTCAAAAACAAACCATATATGCTCGTCTTCACCGAAGATGATAAGTGGGTGTTGTTACCCGAGAACGACTGGTTTATCAATATTAGACTCGTCTCCCCCTACGTGTTCACTGATAACAAAGACAACCACCTAAACAAAGTCGTGAACAATGGAATTCTGCTCGTGGCTTATGTCCCAACTCAGAGACGTAGCGTAGTCGTCAGCCCAGTCAACACTATAGCAGCCCACATGCTATCGAGTAAACCAGCCATACAAAACGTGAAATTGCAGTTGGTGTCTGAATTCGAAGGCGTGGTCAAGATACTAGAGAGTCTACCGGCAAACTCAACACTGATCATCAAAGTCTACCTAGGGGAACCATCGGTGAATGAGGTCGAGATCGTGAAGGGGATCAAACTCGGGTGGGTGAAACGACACCAGTATCAAGTTTGCAACGTTTACGTGCGGGTGGGTGTCGACTCCAAGACCAGTCTGCAGGGGGTCAACGTGATCGTGGAAAACAAGATATCACTAATCAATATCTTCCTGCCTGACAACATACACTTCATGGGTATGAAGTTAACCCCTGAATTATTATCAGAAAACCAGTTGGAAATTATATCGTAATAGTATAATAATGGCCAGTCATCATCCCAACACTACACTTAACGACCTGGGAGATACGGAGGGATTCGATCAGCCTGGTGAGGAAGATGAATTATATATCCTGCACTTCAAAGACAACGTGTACAGACGGGTGTCGTTACTAGATTTTAAAGAGCCTAAATGGCTGATCAACTTAACACTCACCTCACCTTATATCACATCAACCGAATTGGGGCGTATCTCTAAGATTAGGAACAACGGTATCTGGCCCGGGGATTTCATTCCGGAGAGGGGATTAATAAAAACTCACAAAAATGGGTTATCGGCTCCATTCGAAAATAAATTAACATTTAGTAATCCTGAAATAATATTCCCCCCTTTCACACTCATCATAGAAGTCTTCTTTGAGTATTCAGACAATGGAGACCCCCCAATAGTACACCAAATTTTACCCGAGGTGTTAATGAGCTGGTTTAGCATACACAAAGGCAAATATTGCCGTATTGTTATACAACAGGATACCACGGGTCCTATAAACCACTTAATAAGCCTCAGTGGGGTTTTTATTACAACAGAAAAATTTATTAGCCTCTCACCTATTACCCTGACTAATAGTCTAGAACTTATAGACTTTAAATTCATTAATAGATTTTTAACTGAAACCCAATTAAAATATCTTTCAAAATATATATTATAGGATGGGCCTGTACCCAGTCGTAGAGGAAGTAGCGAAGACGTTGGAAACCATAGATGGGTTCCGCTTGAGGCAGTTATGTGATGTGAAACGCCAACTAGAACAAGACCGTGACACGCGGAAAGCTCTATGTAAGAAGTACAATAGAGCTTTCAATATCGTGGACGGGGCTGACACTACCCTTATGGTAACCAGCATGGGACTAGGGGCGGCAGGCGTTGGGTTGTTGGCTACCATCGTGGCTGCACCTATAGTGCTAGGTATTGAAATAACGGCTGGGGTGACAGGGTTGGTAGGGTTGGCGCTTAAGTTAGTATCACGCAGACTTAATCGTAAGGCATTGAAACACGACGAGATCAGGGTTCTGGCCGAAGCAAAGCTGAACACAGTGAGTGAGCGAATTTCCACGGCACTCTCTGATAGTAAGATCTCAGAAGAGGAGTTTAGTTCAATCCTCTCTGAACTAAAAAAATATAACGGAATGAAACAAGATATTCGATCCAAGTCTCGTAAGTCTGCTATCAGCGAGGACGAGAAAAAAAAGTACATAGCACAGGGAATACAAAAAGCCCAGCAAGCCTTTATTATGAACACCAAAGAGATCGTAGGCGGTTCACGTTAAACTGTTTCATCGATATAAACATAACATAGGGGAACACGAGGGCGATAGCCGTAAGCAAGCCACCGATCCTATATGGTCAGTCAAAACTTACAACATAGATAAAGTGGATATGAAAGCCAACGAACCTAACTTATACTACTTGAGGGATGGGCCGGGTAGGGGATTTGTAAGAGAAGAATTATTGATCGTACCGTACGGCACAGTGTTACCTCCTACCAAGGCACAGTAATTACCGCCAACTTTTTTGTAGTAGGGGTAATAGTAGCAAGAGCTAAGGGCCCAACCAAAGCCTTATTTACTAAATAAGGCTTTGTAGAGACATTTCTTGAAAGTGGTCCAGAACTATCATTCCCTATACTACTCGAACTAATGTCTGTATCAATATGCCGTCTTTTAGTTGTGTACCGAAAACCAGTGATTTGAGGGGAAGCCATGTTGAAAGGTAAAACATTCGACATCCCTGCTCCCCACCCGCCATCGAGTGTCAACGAGGACAGTGTTGTAGTGGAACTCAACGACAAACACTAGGGCTACACGGATGTTATACTCATGCAATATCAACACAGGTAGCAAATATTGCCAAACAAAATAAAAGTCAGGTTGGTTCAGACCCTACATTTATTTGATGACAATTTGAACCTGGAGGTCAGTAGTGCGAGATTGGCCCATGAGCCACCGCCTTCTGGCATAGGACTCTAGGCAGTTCAATAAATAAATGGCACCCGTGGCGAGCCACCTCCTCGTGGTGGGTGCTGGGTAACGCCAAGAGCTCGCCGACACCCCCGTAGTGGACCCGGGGGGATATTTGGTCCACCAACCCGTTTGCCGTGGGTTGCGGCCCTGTGCCGGTGGAGGAAGGGATCCTGGTGGTTGAGAGCATGGGAGCAGGACTATTGCTCCTATTGCTCAACACACCACTTTGGCCCTGACTTCACCTAGACGGGTGGTTGAATGGGCCCGGTTCAACCAATCGGCTGGTCATGCTAAGCCCTGTACATATAAATGTTGTTCACAAATTTGAGAAAATAAGTAATTTTTTGTCTTGGCTTCATGATGATTCATTTGTATTTCGATTGTACAATTCAAATTTCGTAACTTGCCTAGAGTCCTATGTCCAGAAGGCAGTGGCTCATGGGCCAATCAAGTGGAATAAATACTTTTGTGTTATTCTGCTTGAGTATACCATCCGGGTATCCTTGGTGCTGCAGGCAGGAAACCCGCCTGCTTTTAGCATTGTCCTTGTGATACTCCGTGGCGGGTGGGGAGCCCGGATGATGAAACAATATAAACTTACCATGGCTTACGAAACTCCCCTAAAAAAAACAAAACGTCCTCTTGATACTACTGATCCTGATGTTGAAGACCAAGGACTGTCCACATCCATTGACTACTGGCCACGGTTTATTGTAATTGAGACCACTGACAACACTCCGTTAAAGCTGAACCCTTTTGCGGTATCAAAAGGCATACAGGGCATTGCAGGTGATGTTAGAAACGTTAGACGTTTACGAACAGGTTCTTTGCTTGTTGAGTGTAATAGGAGGCAACAGGCAACCAATCTCCTTTCAACAAAATCATTTGTAGGCATTCCAGTGTCAGTCTCTCCTCACCGTACTCTTAACACTAGTAAGGGTATTGTGAGAGACCGTGATAGACTATTTGCGGATATGCTGGAAATTGACATCGCTGCAGAGATGAAGGACCAAGGTGTGTTATTTGTGAAACGTTTCACAACCCGAAGAAACAACCAGATCCAACAAACCAACACCTATTTATTTTCATTTTCCACTCCAACGGCTCCAAAATCAATAAAGGCCGGCTACTGTCACATCAAAGTGGAAACGTTTATTCCTAATCCACTCAGATGTTTCAAGTGTCAAAAGTATGGTCACGGTGTAAATTCCTGCACATTGTCTGTTGTGTGTGCTCACTGCGGTGAGAAGACCCACACAACAGAAGATTGTGACAGTAATTACAAGAAATGCACCAATTGTTCAGGAGACCATTCGTCTTTTTCAAAAGAGTGTCCGATTTGGAAGTACCAGATGGAAATAAACAAACTAAAATTTACTCAAAATATCAGCTTTGCCGAAGCGAAACAACTTGTTCAAAGATGCGATCCACAAGAAACATATGCTTCTAAAACAAAACCATCATCTGAACCATCCTCTAAGGCTTCTACGTCTTCTTCAGCTGCTCAAACAAACTTGACTTGGGTGCACACTGATTCCCCAGAGGTTTTTTCACCCGCTATTTCTACTCAGACCGCTGAGCTACTTCCTCGCATGTCGCAAAGTCAATCAGGGCCAGCTTCGGATTCATCATCACAGCCACCTGCAAGGTCTCAATCTTTGTCAAATGTCCAACAAATTCCTAAAGGAAAAACTAAACCTATGCCTGATTCTTCAAAAAAGCAAAGTGGCAGAGCCCCAAAAGGGTCTGAAAACAGAATTAAGCTTTATAATAAATACGGATCACTTGAGGACATGGACGTGTCCGAAAACGTCCAATCAAGGGCACACAGCTTGTCGCCCTCAAAAAAAGTACGGGGTAGATCCCCAATCAACCCGCCCAAACCATAATCCATTGCAAAAATATTGTACAGTGGAACTGTAGAGGCCTAAGGACCAATTTCAACGAGTTACAGCTACTTGTCCAGGATTTTGCACCATCCGCTTTCTGTCTCCAGGAAACCTATCTGAAGGAGACAGACGCTTTTGATCTACGTCAGTTCACTTCATATAATTTTTTTTCACCTCCAGGTGATAGGGCCACTGGAGGGTCTTCAAACAGGGTGTTATCCATAGCCCTGTAACACTCACAACTAGTCTCCAAGCTGTTGCAGTGAGACTAACTCTTCACGTTACCTTTACACTATGCTCTTTATATATTTCACCTTCTTCAGCACTCCAGCAGTCTGATCTTCAAGCTCTCTATGACCAACTTCCTAAACCTTGTATTTTAATGGGTGATCTCAATGGACATAACCCGATTTGGGGTGGTACAAACACAAACTCAAAAGGTAAAATACTGGAAGATTTCATAGCCAATAATGACGTGTGTATATACAATGATGATTCAAGCACTTATCTGCACCCTGCAACTGGCACCTACTCTTCTCTGGATCTGTCTCTTGCAGACCCTTCTCTACTAAATGAATTTGAGTGGTCAGTCCACAATGACCTCTGTGGAAGTGACCACTTTCCAACTATCTTAACAGCAACTAATCCATCTGATTCTCCATCTTATACAAGATGGAATTTTTCCAAGGCAGACTGGTCGTTATTTAAAACGTTATGCACATCTAAACTACGGCCGCAGTGTTTCAGTGAAGTAACTGATCCTATTCGGCTTTTTTCTGACGCTTTAAATGAAATAGCTGATGAGTGTATACCTAGGTCTTCTACTGCTCCACATGTACGGAAACCATGGTTCAATTCCGATTGTAGGCAAGCCAGAAAAGCGAGGAAAAAGGCGGAAAATTATTTCCGCTATCATCCAACTGTCCACAACTTGAATAAGTTTAAAATCCTCAATGCGAAAGCCCGTCGTACCTTCAAACACAACAAACGGCAATCTTGGAGGAACTACGTTTCCAGGATTAATTCGCGCACGCCAATGTCCAAGGTATGGAACATGGTTCAAAGAATTAAAGGTAAAGGTTCTAAATCTTCAGTTCACCATCTCAAAGATGGTGATAATTTAATTACTGACAAGTCTCATATTGCAAATAAAATTGGCGAAACACTTGCCAAAAATTCTTCATCGGCAAATTATGTCCCTGAGTTTCAGAGATATCAGAAACAACAGGAAAAGAAAAAACTTAATTTCGAATCAAATAATGGTGAAGATTATAATGAAGTTTTCTCATTACATGAGTTATATACAGCTCTTGACCAAGCTCATGACACTGCAGCAGGTGATGACAATATTCATTATCAGCTACTGAAACATTTGCCTGAACCATGTCTGGTCACACTTTTAGATATATTTGACAAAATATGGACGTCTGGAGCATTTCCTCCTTCGTGGCGTAATGCCATTGTAGTCCCAATACCAAAACCTGGCAGGGATCATACAGATCCGTCGAATTACAGACCGATATCTCTCACTAGCTGTGTCTGTAAAACCATGGAACGTATGGTGAATAATAGATTAGTTTGGTATCTTGAAACCAATAATCTCATTACAAATATTCAGTGTGGTTTCAGGAAAAATCGCAGTACCATTGATCATTTGGTACGCTTAGAATCCTTCGTGAAAAATGCAATCGTAAATAAACAACATGCTGTATCAATTTTCTTTGATCTTGAGAAAGCTTATGATACGACCTGGAAGCATGGTATTTTGAGGGATTTACATGAATTTGGATTGAGAGGTCGTTTGCCTCTTTTTATATCAGAGTTTTTAAAAGACAGGCAATTTCAAGTCCGAGTAGGTTCTACCCTGTCTGATCATTACAATCAGGATCAGGGTGTCCCTCAAGGTAGTATTTTGTCTGTCACTTTGTTTAGTATTAAGATCAACAGTTTATCCAAGGTTTTAAATGATTCAATTGATGGATCATTATTTGTGGATGATTTTAATATTTCTTGTCGTGGAAAAAATATGCACACTATTGAAAGACAACTGCAGTTATATTTGAACAAAATAAATAAATGCTGTCTTGAAAATGGCTTCAAATTTTCTAAATCCAAAACTAATTGCATACATTTTTGTAGAAAATATAAGCCGCATAAGGACCCTGAACTATCTTTAAATGGCACTCACATCAAGGTTGTAAAGGAGGCCAAGTTCCTGGGTTTAATTTTCGATTCTCATTTAACCTTCTTGCCACACATTAAATCCCTTAAAGCTAAATGTCTGAAGGCACTAGATTTGTTAAAGGTTGTTTCAAATTCAAAGTGGGGAGGGGATCAAGTTACCCTCCTTCACTTATACAGATCATTGGTACGATCTAAACTTGATTATGGCTCCATTGTGTATGGTGGAGCCTGTAAAAGCAACCTCAAACTATTAGATTCTGTCCATCACCAAGGTCTAAGACTTTGTCTTGGATCTTTTAGAACCTCACCTGTTGCCAGTCTCTATGTTGAGGCTGATGAATCATCTCTTTCACAACGCCGTATAAAATTGTCTTTACAATACATTACTAAACTATATTCTAATAAATCTAACCCAGCCTATGACTGTGTGTTCAATCCGCTTTATGAAAATTTGTATGACAAGAGGTCTTCTCTTGTTCCACCTCTAGGACACAGAATTAAACCCTTTCTTTCTTCGGCCAGAATTGAGTTGGAAAACATAGCTCCCTCCCGTCTCCTTTCTTCTCCTCCTTGGCAGTTGGTTAGGCCACAAGTTGACCTAACATTAACTTCATTTAAAAAATCAGAAACTAATGAATTACAATATAAACAAGAATATAATCAATTAAAACATAAATATAGCAATTACGAACCCTTATTTACAGATGGATCCAAGGACGGTGGTGCAGTAGCTTGTGCCACTGTCATTGGATCGAGAACAATATCTTCTAGACTTCCCGATAACAGCTCTATTTTTACTGCAGAAGCAAACGCCATATTAACTGCTCTTCAATATATTCAAAGACACCCTAAACATAAACAGTATATAATCTATTCAGACTCTCTCTCTTGCCTTCAGGCTATTAAAAATATTTCTTGTAAACATCCACTTTTGATAGAAATTATTGAATTGTACAATAATCTTGCTACTGGCCAGTGCGACATTGTTCTTTGTTGGTTACCTAGTCACGTTGGCATTTCTGGTAACACAATGGCCGATCTTGCTGCTAAAGCAGCACTCAGCAAATCTGTAACACCACTTCTTATTCCATACTCAGATTATAAAGCTGCAATAAGATCTTATATCCGTGATCTGATGCAGAAGAAGTGGGACACCCAAGTAGGTATAAATAAATTACATGAAATAAAACCTTATATCGGTTATACTTACTTGGGTTGTCAGTCCAGATTTGAGGAGGTGATTATGCGACGATGTCGCATTGGCCATACGAGGTATACTCACGAGTATTTATTAAAAGGCGAAGATCCTCCGTTTTGTATCCCTTGTGATGAAAGAATCACAGTCAAGCATGTCCTGCTTGACTGTGTTGAATACTCCATCACAAGGGATAAATATTTTAATTCACGAACTTTGAAGGATCTTTTTAATTCTGTTAGCTCTCATTTAATTATTGCATTTTTAAAAGAATTAGATTTGCTAAATGAATTGTAAATAGATGAATATTTTATGCTTGGAAGTTTGAATTAGTAACTTAGAGTGTTAGTGGCTGTATCCTCGAGGGGGGTTAAAGCACTGTAAAATTATTGTCCTCCTGAGAGGATACGTAAGTCCCAAAACATTTGAAGTCAAATTTGATCTTCCATTTTGTCTTAGCCGTAGAATATGTGTCATTTTAATTTGTGGCTAATCTTGCTTACAATCACCATCAACTGAGGGGATGATGTAAATCCAGCTAGGGACCATGCAGGTAGCAGAAGTACTGTAAGTCCCCATGGCCCCTAGTATGGTGATCTACCTTCAGTTGTTGATGATCTATATAGCCTGTTTTTATATTGTATTGTCAGAATAGGAATATTAGTTTTAACTTTTCACGCTAGTTTTATTTCTTATTGTGATATTCTAGTTGTTTTACTGTCCTTCGTCGACAGGTTTTTATCATATACATAGATTCCTTTTTTAAGAATGCTCTCGTCACGATATGGCTGCAATACTGCCGATGTGACGTTAAATGTTAACTCACTCACTCAATAAATAAATAGTGTATATATTTGACATAGAAACGGCCAATGAGTGAATGAGTGAGTTCATATTTAACGTCACATCGGCAAAATCTCAGCCATATCGTGACGAGAACATTCAACAATGAAAAAGATCATATATACATTATAAAAACCTGTCAACAAAGGACAGTAAAACAACCAGAATATCGCAGACAAGAATGTAAAACTAGTAACTACACCTAAAATAATTTATCTATAGAGGACAATACAATATGAAAATGGGCTATAGATTGCCAACAACTGAAGGTCACCATACTAGGGACCATGGGGACTTACAATACTTTTGCTACCTGCATGGACCCTAGCTGGATTTACACCACACCCTCTGCCGTCAGCAATTTGGGAAATCTAGCCATGCAAATAAAAAGACACTTATGCTACGATTAAAAACGTGGAAAGTTTGAATTTACTTTGAATGTTTGTGGACTTACGTACCCTCTCGGGGGACAATAGTTTTACAGTACTTCAACCCTCTTTGAGGATACAGCCACTAACAAGCACAGTTATGATTTTAAACTTCCAATAATAAAATATTTATTTACAATTCAGTCAATAAATCTAATTCTTTTAAAAATGCAATGATTAAATGAGAGCTTGTGTTATTAAAAAGACCCTTCAGAGTTCGTGAATTAAAATACTGATCCCTTGTGATGGAATACTCAACACAGTAGAAAGGGCCAATACCCAATAATAGTTAAAATGTGCAAAATACAGTCACCATGCACAGGGCTTGGCGTGACCATTGATAGAATCGGGCCGATTCTACCGCCCGTCTAGGTGAAGTCAGGGCCGAAGTGGTGTGTTGAGCAATAGGAGCACGGTTCCAGGCTCCTGCTGCCCTCGACCACTAGACTACCATCCTTCATCGACACGGGACGCAACCCACGGCTAACGGGTTGGTGTACCAAATATCCCCCCCTGGTCCACTACGGGGGTGTCGGCGAGCTCTTGGCGTTACCCAGCACCCACCTAGAGGAGGTGGCTCGCCACGGGTGCCATACATGGGTGCCATACATCTTATGCAAAGTGCACAACTGAACCACAATTAATGACTCTTGACGTTGTTCAAATATACATGTTTGACACTGTGCACAATTACAGTAGAAGAACATTTTGAAGGTAATATGAATGTACTTGTACTTCACTTATATCATATGATTAAAATTGTCCAAATAGTTACTTCATTTCTGAATTGAAGATTGTCTACGTGTTGTCAAACATATGTTTAGAAGGCCACGCTTCTATTTCATACAGGAGCTTAATCAATGCTGACTGGAGAGTTATACAATATTCACTCAGAAAAGAGGATCATGATATTCGTCCATGGGTGGAGACGAGATTTGAGATAATATGCGTACCTGAGTCATGACTTCCAAGGAACTTGCATCTTATTTACCCTCTCCTATTACTATTCGTTCAGTTGCCATCCTCACAATTTGCCTCATATTCTGACGTGTCCCTTTTGAATATAACAGTGAAACGGTGAAATTCTCGGTTTGACTCACGTGATGTCTACCCAGAGTACCCAATTGACGTCTCTCGAGAGACATTCAACTGCTTCCCTGTTCAAGTCATTCTCACATCTGAGTTGCCACAAACATGAATTTTATAATGGCGGAATGGAGGTAACTCTTCAGAATATAGCATGCTACAGAAATACAGCAACTTTTAAAGTTTTCTGAAAGGGTAACGGATTCTAAAGTACAGAATACAATCAACTGAATCAATCAGTAATGCTCATGATTTGTCTCACATATCAATACAATTTTATGCCTTGCACGAAGAGCAAATGATGCGAGTGTGTGCACCTGCGGTCGACTTATATAAATGTGGAAAGTACACCCTTAAACTTGCCAACAAGTCATTACCTAAATGAATAGCCAGACTGGTGGACTGGACACAACAGAGAAAGATCGACTCGTTTGCAAAGTATCACTCGATGAAACGCCCAAACACAATACCGTTTCACTCCAAAACCGGCACTACGCATTAAAGTGTGGATATCTGTTCCTATAATCAATGCAGAATTTATTACCATAGCATGAGTTAGAATTTCTTCGCATAGCCTTACAAACAGTCTCTGTGGCTTGCTTGACAACACCCTTGAGAAGAAACGTTTCAATAACATTACATAATGCTTACGGATTACTTTGCCCCAAATGAAAATGGCTACTGTGGCCACGTTTGTAGCATACAGTCGTAGTGTAATGTGGATCACAGAGGCATCTTGTCCCCGTCACAGTCATGCGAAGTTTCCAGAAACGCGCAATTAACTACCGGAAACGCTATCCACGAAGATATCACTGGACTAATAAAATCTAACACAAGCTGAAACTACTGACACCAATAATGGGAGACGTATAATTATTGACAGGCTTCAGCATCCGTTTATGAGCAAAACGTGATGTACTCTCATTTTTGGATTTCAAAATAAAATTACTTATCCGGTTACACCGATCCTCATAATGTGACAAAAACGGATAAAAGTTTATGTTGTGATACAAAAAAAAAATCGTCATTGGCTGACAAGAGGCATGTAAACGCTGCATGATTACAGAATGCGCATATAAGTAATTGCGCGATTTCCGTCAAGGCAACAGAAATCCGGCAACCGACTGCAACACGCCACATCTGCTGTGTTAATGCATATGTATACCAAACGTCAACTGAAACGTTAGAATCCTACCCTATTGAATTTCTGAAAACTATCAAATATATCTTAGACGTTATAAGTTGAACAATACAGCTTTATGCAAATCATAAAACACTTTCAAAAACACTCATATTAAGGTGACGTACACCTTTTTCAGAAGTGTTAAATTGTCCTATTTTGAGGGTAACGTTTCTTCTTGGCGTTTAGTGACTATGAATTAATACCACGATTGAATGTTGTTTCTCCCAGTGAATGCCGTGAAGTATTATTCCGTACAACACTTAAACAACTGTACTTGCATGGGATTGTGACCATGTCATACGATGAAAGTGTATGTGTTCATGCATCGCTATAATGAGACACAGTGTTCGGGAAAATATAGTGGGTATCAGCAAGCATCGACACAGCAGATGCATTTATCATTCTCAGATGTGTTATACAGTCGTAACACGCTTAGTATCCATATCATATGTCCTTGTCCGGTATGAGTCAATATTGACGTGTATTTGTTGAGATGACCATGACCTTTGTTGAGACCACGAGAGAGCCAACGACAAAGAGAAGAGAGAGAGGATATTTGACAGAAAGAGCGAGAGAGAGAGAGAGAGATTTAGTGGCATTGAAACTAGGGAAAAGGCGGCTTGTGTTGTTCGAAAGTTATGTCATATAACTAAGCGTGACTATCGTACATAAGGAAACTCATGCAATCATTTCGATGAGAAATAACAATCATATCGGGGAGAAAAATTTCCTGAAATATTAAGGGGTACTTTGAATGCTGCCGACACGGAAAGACGAAATATCATTAGCAACACAATATCACAGTGTTTTAGCTGTTGACTAAAATATGACCTTTGTGAACATGACGAGTCTGTTTATATGTTGATTGAAGGCTAATAATTCCTAGGCAAAATCTCACGAAAGCCATTGATGTCAGGTTAGGTTTTAGTCGTTTTCCACTTTGCTTGTTATCAATAATCCATGTGTAGAATAGATGCTACATCCCGATGTAGGTGCAAAATGTTTTTAAGCAAGTGACACACAACTTTATACATAAGACGAACCTATACACAAAGTATAATTGTAGGTAGCAGCCAGTGTGCACACCGTGCGCATAGAAACAGACCAGACCTCTTCGCCCCGTTAAGATCATTCTATATCCGAGGAAGGATTTGGTGGAATTCCTGTGGCAGTGTTGCAGGATTTGGATAACGTCTGAAATAATCGATAATCCCCGACGTGTTTCAAAGGTGAAACATCACCTAACATAAATTCAAGTCCTGTCGATACGGCTGGAGAGATGTCCGTGGTTTAAATTTGTCAGCCATGAACTAGGGCCTTATTGTTTGCAATACACTACCACAAATGCTTCTTAACACACTTTTGCTCTGGTTGGGAAAATTTTCACAAGAATATCCATGAATATACGCTAAGGTGTACCAACGTTTAATTCTGAGCGTAGATTGAGCGCAATTAGTCGTAATCCTGTTAGGATACCAAAGGATGGGTTTCAAAGTGAAGTTAGAGAAGACAGGAGTTGTCTGAGGACACTTGAGAGTGAGATCAAGTTCAGCTGCAGATATGTGTTGTTAAATATTAATATTCCAAAAAATTCTGAATCAGGCTTTGCAGATTTCTAAACACGTTTTTTACAGTGAGTGAGTTAATACTTAACGTCACATCGGCAATATCTCAGCCATATCGTGACGAGAACATTCAACAATGAAAAAGAGCATATATAAATCATAAAAACCCGTCAACGAAGGACAGTAAAACAACTAGAATATCACAATTTCAATTAAAACTAGCATGGAAAGTTAAAACTAATACCACTATTTAGACAATACAATATAAAAACAGACTATAGATCGCCAACAACAGAAGGTAGATCACCACACTAGGAACCATGGGGACTTACAGTACCTTTGCTACCTGCATGGTCCCTAGTTGGATTTACACCATCCCTTCAGCTGCTGGCGATTGTATGAAAAGTTAGCCTAAATTAAAAGAACATGAATGCTACGATTAAAATCCTGGTAGACTTAAATTTACTGTGAATGTTTGTGGACTTACGTACCCTCTCAGGAGGACAATAATTTTACAATACTTCAACCCCCTTTGAGGGTACAGCCACCAACGATTCAAGTTACTAATTCAAACTACCAATCATTAAAATGCATCTATTTACACAACATAATTTCAAAATTCCACCAAAAAATCAATTTCATTTAAAAAACCAATAATTAAATGACAACTAACAGTGCTAAAAAGGTCCTTGATAGTTTTGACATTGAAAAATTTATCCCTTGTGATGGAGAATTCAACACAGTCAAGCAGAATATGCTTGACCGTGACTCTCTCATCACAAGGGATACAAAACGGAGGATCCTCACCTTTTAAAAGGTATGCATGAGTGTATCTTGTATGGCCAATGCGACATCGTCGCAAAATGACTTCTTCAAATCTGGACTGACAACCCAAGTATGTATAACCAATGTAAGGTTTTATTTCATGTAGTTTATTTATACCTACTTAGGTGTCCCACTTCTTCTGCATCAGATCACGAGTGTAAGCTCTAATGCTAGCTTTGTAGTCAGAATAAGGAATACGAAGTGGTGTCACAGATTTGTTGAGTGCTGCCTTAGCAGCAAGATCGGCCATTGCGTTACCGGAAATGCCAACGTGGCTGGGTAACCAACAGAAGACGATGTCGCATTGGCCAGTAGCAAGATCATTATATAATTCAATTATTTCTATTAAAAGTGGATGTTTACAAGAAATATTTTTAATAGCCTGAAGGCAAGAAAGAGAGTCGGAATAGATTATATATTGTTTATGTTTATGGCGTCTTTGAATATATTTAAGAGCTGTTAATATGGCGTTAGCCTCAGCGGTAAAAATAGAACTGTTGTCTGGTAATCTAGAAGATATTGTTCTGGATCCAATGACAGTGGCACAAGCCACCGCGCCACCGTCCTTGGATCCATCTGTAAATAAGGATTTATAACTGCTATATTTATGTTTCAATTCATGATATTCTTGTTTATACTGTAATTCATTAGTTTCTGATTTTTTAAATGTGGTCAGTGTTAGGTCCACTTGGGGCCTAACCAACTGCCAAGGAGGAGAAGAGAGAAGACGGGAAGGAGCTATATTTTCCAGCTCAATGCCGGCAGCAGCAAGAAATGGTTTAATTCTTAAACGAAGAGGCGGTGCAAGCGAAGATTTCATATTGTATAAGTCCTCACACAGAGGACTGAAAACACAGTTATATGCAGGGTTTGACTCACTGGAATATAATTTTGTTACATACTGTAAAGCTAATTTGATACGTCGCTGCTCAAGAGATGGCTCATCAGCCTCAACGTACAGGCTGTCAACAGGTGAAGTTCGAAAGGAGCCAAGACAAAGTCTTAGACCTTGATGGTGAACAGAATCTAAAAGTTTCAGGTTGCTTTTACAGGCTCCACCATAGACAATGGAGCCATAATCAAGTTTTGACCGGATCAGTGATCGATAAAGTTGCAGGAGGGTAGCTTGGTCCCCTCCCCATTTAGAATTTGAAACGACTTTCAACAAGTCAAGTGCCTTCAGACATTTAGTTTTGAGGGATTTGATATGTGGTAGAAACGTTAAATGTGAGTCAAAAATGAATCCCAAGAACTTGGCCTCCTTTACAACTTTGATGGGAGTGCCATCTAGAGATAGTTCTGGGTCCTTATGTGGCTTATATGTTCTGCAAAAATGTATACAATTAGTTTTGGACTTCGAAAATTTGAAGCCGTTTTCAAGACACCATTTATTTATTTTGTTTAAACACAACTGCAGTTGCCGTTCAATAGTATGCATGTTTTTACCTCGACAAGAAATATTAAAATCATCCACGAAAAGCGATCCATCAATTGAATCGTTTAAAACTTTTGATAAACTGTTGATCTTGATACTAAAAAGAGTGACAGATAAAATACTGCCTTGTGGAACACCCTGATCCTGATTG
Organism: Haliotis asinina; assembly: GCF_037392515.1. Taxonomy (NCBI): domain Eukaryota; kingdom Metazoa; phylum Mollusca; class Gastropoda; order Lepetellida; family Haliotidae; genus Haliotis; species Haliotis asinina. The sequence continues at coordinate 8,221,464 of NC_090280.1, forward strand.
TAATGATCAGACAGGGTAGAACCCACACGGACCTGGAATTGTCTGTCATTTAAAGAGTTGGCAATAAATTGAGGCAAACGACCTCGCAAACCAAAGTCATGTAAATCCCTCAAAATACCATGTTTCCAGGTTGTGTCATATGCTTTTTCAAGATCAAAAAAGATAGACACAGCATGTTGTTTATTAATTAGTGCGTTTTTAACAAATGATTCTAAACGCACTAAGCGATCGACAGTACTTCTGTTTTTACGGAAACCACAGTGTATATCTGTGATAAGATTATTTGTTTCCAAGTACCAAACAAGTCGATTATTTATCATGCGTTCCATGGTCTTGCAAACACAGCTAGTTAGTGAAATAGGTCGATAATTGGACGGATCCGTATGATCACGTCCAGGTTTAGGTATTGGTACTACTATGGCGTCACGCCATGACGGAGGAAAGTTACCCGATGTCCAAATATCATCAAAAATATTGAGAAGAGTTTCTAGGCAGGATTCCGGTAAGTGCTTCAGGAGTTGATAATGTATGTTATCAGCTCCAGTAGCAGTGTCATGAGCTTGATCAAGAGCAGTATGGAGTTCATGAATAGAAAACGTTTCATTATAATCTTCCCCATTATCAGAATTGAAATTAATAGTTTTCTTTTCTTCTTGTTTTTGATATTGCTGGAATTTTGGTACATAATTAGAAGAGGAAGAGTGTTTAGCAAGGGTTTCACCTAGTTTATTAGCAATATCTGATTTATCAGTAAGCAATTGATCTCCATGTTTAAGATGATGGACAGTAGATTTAGTACCTTTACCTTTGATTTTCTGGACCATGTTCCATACCTTGGACATGGGTGTCCGAGAATTTATTTTGGACACATAATTTTGCCAAGATTGGCGTTTGTTTTGTTTAAAAGTACGCCGCGCTTTAGCATTTAAAATTTTAAATTTATTTAAATTATGCACCATAGGATGGCGACGGAAATAATGTTCTGCTTTCTTCCTTGCCTTCCTAGCTTGTTTGCACTCATCGTTCAACCATGGTTTTCTTATGTGTGGAACTACAGAGGAATTTGGTATACACTCATCAGCTATGGAATTCAGTTCATCAGAAAAAGATTTAATAGCATCAGGAACGTCAATAAAACGTTCTGGTTTTAGTTTTTCAGCACACAGTGTTTCATATAAAGCCCAGTTAGCCTTTTTAAAATTCCGCCTTGATGATGGAGGAACATCAGATGGAGTTACAGCTTTTAATATAGTAGGAAAATGGTCACTTCCACACAGGTCATTGTGGACTGACCATTCGAATTCATTTAATAGTTCGGAATTTGTCAATGACAAGTCGAGAGCAGAATAAGTCCCAGTACCAGGGTGTAAATATGTGTTGGAACCATCATTATAAATACATAAATCATTGTCGGAACAAAAGTCCTCCAACAATTTACCTTTAGTGTTTGTAGTTACACTACCCCAGAGTGGGTTGTGCCCATTTAAATCTCCCATTATAATACAGGGCTTCGGGAGCTGGTCATATAGAGCTTGAAGATCAGTTTTGGCAAACGTTGAAGACGGCGAAATATAGAGAGAGCATAGCGTAAATGCTACATGTAAAGTAATTCTCACTGCAACAGCCTGCATGTTAGTAATAAGTGATACAGGGCTTTGAATAACGTTTTGTCTGACTAGAATTGATGATCCACCAGTGGCTCTATCACCCGGAGGTGAAAAACAATGATATGTATTAAAATGACGAAGGTCAAATGTATCTGTTTGTTTTAAATATGTCTCTTGGAGACATAACGCTGAAGGTGTAAAATCTTGGACTATTAGCTGTAATTCATGTAAATTAGTCCTCAGTCCTCTGCAGTTCCACTGTACAATATTATTGGAATAAACTATCTTTTGGGGGGATTTATTGGGGATCTACCCCGCACTCTTTTGGAGGGCGACAAGCTATGTGCCCTTGTTTGGATGTTTTCGGAAACATCCATATCTTCCAAGGATCCGAACTTATTAAAAAGTTGGATTTTGTTACTAGACCCCTTTGAGGCTCTTCCACTTTTACCCTTTTGTGAAGATTCACATCTAGATTTAAGCTTGTTTTTCTCAGTTTCTTTCACATTGGATTGAGACGTCCGTTTTGCATTTGTCTGAGATAATTTCTCCTGTGTACAAGGTACATCCTGAACACCCATGGGCTCCGGAAGTACGTCAGCAGTTTGAGTGGATGATTCAGGTAGCAAAGTCTGAGGAGTGTCAGTATTAATCCATGTTAAGTTGGTTTGACAGCAAACAGAAGACTTGATTACATTCACGGTTGGCGAAGGCGATGTTCGGGTAACAGAAGCATAAGTTTCTGTTAAGTCTGATCTTTGGACAAGTTTTTTTGCATCTGCAAAGCTAATGTTTTGAGTATATTTGAGTATATTTTGTTGATTTCCATGTTCCGTTTCCAAACTGGACAGTCTTTTGAGAAAGACGAGTGACTTCCGGCGCAGTTAACGCATTTCTTAAAGTTGTTGGTACAATCTTCTGTTGTATGTGTCTGCTCACCACAGTGAGCACACGTGACAGACAATGTACAACTATTCACTCCATGTCCAAATTTTTGGCACTTAAAACACCTTAATGGGTTAGGAACATAGGTATCAACAGCGATGTTACAGTATCCAGCTTTCACAGATTTTGGAGCAGTTGGCGAGGAAAAAGAAAACAAGTATGTGTTTGTTGGAACAGTTTCTTTATTTTTCCGGGTTGTAAACCTTTTGACATGCATGACACCTTGATCTTTCATCTCTGTCCCAATATCTAATTCCGTCATGTCCGCAAACAACTGATCACGATCTCGAATTATGCCTTTGCTAGTGTTGAGCGTTCTGTGAGCTGAGACTGACACAGGAATTCCTACCAACATTTCAGGACACAATTCTAGATGATGGGGCTCAGACAAGATCCAGTATGATCACCGAGAAAACAACAAGCACATCTAGCTTGTCAACCACGCCAGCCGCCATTGTTCTCGACTCGGACAAGGTAGACCGGGACGACTTAAAAAGCTTTATTGCTGAAGCTCTACAAGTACAAACTAAGGAAATAGTAAGTAGAATGGAATCAATGAATACTGAGATAAAGGATTTACACACGAAAACGTCCGACATACTTGCCACTGTTCACTACAATGCTGAACAAATTGAGGCGAACATTTTGGAAATAAATCAGCTAAAAGATGATATGTTGGCGATGAAAACAGAATATGACAAAAAGTTTCTCACTCTTGAACTTTACTCCAGGAAAAACAATTTACTAATCTATGGCATACCCGACGAAAAAGATCCTGAAACAGCCGCAAAAGAAATCTTCAGTCTACTAGGGATACAGCATGCCAAGGAGATGATGTTCGACAATGTGCACAGACTACCCAGAAAAAGCACGGATCCTCAAAACTTCAGGGCTTCAATGCCGAAGCCAATCGTAGTGAAATTCGTCAGGGCAATAGATAGACAGATTGTCTGCAGTGCTGCAGGCAAGAACTGGGGAATTCTGAAGGAAAAGAAGGTCACGATCCGAACTGATCTCCCTGTCTCTCTGAAAAAACACCGTGGTCGCCTTGCAAATAAAGCCTTTGAACTGAGAAAAACCCATAAAGTACAGACACGGATTCTTGAAAAAGGAATCGACATCTCCTTGCAGGTCAGGAAGAACCCACAAGATAACTGGAGAACAATTGGACTGTACGAAACTTTCTAATCTTTGTGTTCTGTTTGCACGGATATGTAAACATGTGCACCACTCGGGTAAAGGATAAGTATTCAAACGACGTAATTTACTTTATATACATCTAAGACTACTGTTGAAGTTGGGCACGATGACTATACAACCCAAATGTGCCGAACAATTCGACGATCTGGCAACGAGAAGCTTTCTGGGAGCCATTCTCACCAAAACGTTTCCATCCTTGCTTTGCTTCTAATGTTTGTAAACAAATACACGTGGTAATCTATTTATAGCGGCTTCATTCACCCCGGGGCTACCGGATGTTGTTACGTTACTCTGATGGATGTGTTAGCACAGTTAGACGAAGTTCGTATGATGTTATCTATGACGTTCTACGCTTTTTCTCCACTCAGTATAAGGATGTTTCTGGATAAGTATTCCTCTTTCAATACTATTAGAGGCAGGTCCCGGCATCAATGTATATATATTACGTCAGTTGGACATCTAGCTCTAGTTCACATTGCACACATTTGGACTATCATTCATGCGGCTTGACTTCGAAGACCAAGAACATGGTTCGCCCGCTATTTCGTTTTAGTTACCGTCTATTTCTTTTAATACATGTTTTCTATTTATCAGGAAAAAAAGGTTCTCGTGATATCACAACACAAATATTTACTGTACAAGCTCTCCCACAAGCATGTTATGAGCGCTTCTACCTCCATTCAGTTGGCAAGGATACCACTGTGTCAGACAGTTTAATTTTAGGTATATTGATAGTTCTCGTAACCATTGACTACAATGGATAATGTTAAGAAAATCAAAGTTATCTCAGCTAATTGTAGAGGACTTGCAGACAAATTTAAAAGAAAAGAATTAATGAACATACACCGGAAAAAACTACACTCAATCATATGTCTGCAAGATATTCATATTGATGCATCTACTTGCAATATCATGAGAAATGAATGGGGTTTACAATCCATAATTGCACCTTTTAAATCTAATTCCAGAGGAGTGGCCATTCTCTTTAATAATGATGTTGATCTTAAAATACATAAGACCTTAATAGATGAAAATGGAAATTATATAATAGCTGATGTAACAATAGAGGATAAAAGACTAACACTAACTAATCTCTATGGTCCAAATATCGATGACAGTAATTTTTACACTAATCTATTTAAAAATATTCTAAATCTTGAGAATGATTCTCTGATAATAGTTGGAGACTGGAATTTGGTGATTGATCCAACAATTGATCTTGAGAATTATAAACATGTAAACAACCCTAAATCAAGAAATACTGTTTTAGAATTTATTGAATCTTATAATCTTGTTGATGTTTGGAGGAATATGAATGATAAATGCAGAAAATACACCTGGTGGAAAAAAAATCCAAGACAACAAGCCAGACTGGATTTCTTTATTGTATCAGAGGATATATTTGACATAACTCTAGACTCAGATATTTTGCCAGGCTATAAAAGTGATCACTCAACAATTACATTAACCTTTTCCAACACTTTAGGCCAGGAACGAGGACATGGATATTGGAAGTTTAACACTTCATTGCTGTTAAATCCTGAATATGGAAACTTAGTCAGATCTATTTTGAACGACACAGTTCAGGAATATGCAACAGAAAAATTGGATGATCTTAATAACACCGAAAATATTATACTTACTATTTCTAACTCTTTATTTCTGGAAACGTTACTAATGAAAATTCGAGGAAAGACTATATCTTTCTCATCCTACTTGAAGAAAACAAAAGCAAAAAATACAGAACAGTTAGAACTTAAAATAAAACAGGTTGAAGATACTATAAGAAAAAACTTTCAAAACATAGATGAAGAACTTTTGAGTGAACTATCAAAATATAAGAAAGAAATGGAAGAAATTAAAAATGAGGAAATGAAAGGAATACAAATTCGAAACCGAGTTCTTTGGTATGAAGAAGGTGAAAAACCTTCAAAATATTTCTGTCACCTGGAAAATAGAACGTTCACCCAAAGATCAATCAACAAGTTAGTAACTAATGATAATAGTGAAATTACTGACAGCAAGTCAATACTGAATGAACTAAAATTATTTTACGAAAATCTGTATGCCTCTCACAAACAATATGAGGATGAAAATCGTTTGAAGGATATTAATACTCCAATCTTAAACCAAACACAGAGGGACTATCTTGAAAGAGAAATCAGTTTAGATGAAATTAGTAATACTGTGCACAGAATGAAGAATAATAAAAGTCCAGGGATTAATGGTTTTCCTATTGATTTCTTTAAATTTGTTTGGAAAGAATTAAAAACATGGATCTATAGATTCATTAGAGATGTATTAGCCAAGAATGAAATGTCTGTGAATTGGAAAAGAGGTGTTATTACCTGTATTCCAAAAGCCAATAAAGAGAGAACATTACTTAAAAACTGGAGACCGATCACTTTACTGAATGCTATTTACAAAATTATCAGCTCCTGTATAGCACACAGATTAAAAACTACCCTAGACGAACTCATTCATTCTAACCAAACTGGTTTCATACCAGGGAGGACAATTAGTGAAAATACAAGATTATTATATGATATTATGTTCGAAACAAAGAAACAGAACATCCCTGGTTTGCTAATCCTTATTGATTTTGAAAAAGCTTTTGATTCTGTTTCAAAAGATTTTATCAATCTAGTCCTCCATAAATTCAAATTTGGCCCCAAACTGATAGGATGGATAAATACACTAACTTACGAAACAACATCTTGTGTCATCCAGCATGGTAACTTATCTGAGTTTTTTTCAAATGAAAGGGGCTGTAGACAAGGAGACCCTTTATCCCCATATCTTTTCCTCTTTGTAGCTGAGATTCTTGGTTGCATGATAAGACATAATGAAAATATCAAAGATATAGTTATTTATGATAATGAATATAAACTGAATCAATATGCCGATGATACTGAACTATTTCTGAATGGAACTGAAGAGAGTTTGTACTCTGCAATAGACACAGTTAATACTTTTTACAAGATGTCAGGTTTGAAAATTAATGTGGATAAATCAAAAGCAATATGGATTGGATCAAAAGCTAAATCTACTGATATGATATGTCATGATCTAAAAGTTGAATGGGTAGTTGGTGAATTTGATGTACTAGGTATCACATTTACACCAGATCTTGAAGATCTATGGGTAATCAACACTAGGAAAAGACTTGAAGAAATTAATAGACTCCTAGCATCTTGGAGAAAGAGAAATTTAACACTTATTGGTAAAATAACAGTAATAAAAACTCTAGCAATCTCCAAATTGGTTCATATTTTCAATTCCCTGCCCAACCCACCAGCAGATTTTATTACTTCTATTGAAAAAATGCTTTTTAAATTTGTTTGGAATGACAAGAATGACAAAATAAAGAGGAATATAATAAAAAATAACTATAAAGAAGGAGGTTTGAGAATGATCGATATTAAAACATTTATAGACGCTTTGAAATTATCCACGTTGCGACGATACTTCGGAAAAGGTGATAAGGAAAATCCATGCAACATACCTTTCAAAGACATATTTAATTTAGGAGCAAATTCTGAGGCCTACATTAAGATTGAAAACCCTTTTTGGCAGGATGCACTGAAAGCATGGCAACTATTTCACCAAAAACATTATATTGACCCAAATAACATCAATGAAATTCTATCACAACCATTATGGTTTAATCACAATTTCAAAAATTCATTAAACTATATAAAGAATTGGGCAGATAAAGGGGTTATTAATATTAGGGATATTTGTGACGAAAATGGACTATTGTCATTGGAATCTTTAAAAGAAGTATATGATATCCAAGGTACTTTTTTAGATTATAGATATTTACTACACACATTTCCAGATTCTTGGAAAAATACTCTAAATCAATGTCATTCAATACCAGTCTGTGATTTAAATATTAACCATTGCCAGACTTGTCTCATAAAAACATCTAAAGGATGCAGAACTTTTTATGATAAACTTATTTCCAATGATATATACCAAAATGTTTGTAAAAAGTGGCAGCGGTTTTTCCCAAAAACAGACTTTGACTGGGAAAAAATATTCACAGGATACAGAAAAGATTTGCAAGACACAAAACTCATAGATTTTCAATATAGATTTCTACAAGGTGCTATTTATACTAAAAGAGAATTGCTTAAAATGAAGAAAGTTGATAGTAGTACATGCTGTTTCTGCAAGGATATAAATGAGACTGTTTGTCATGTGTATTGGGAATGCCAAGTGACCCAAACATTTTGGAGAAAATTACAAATTTGGCTCAACAATTCATTCCCTCATCCATTTCACTTTACAAAACATATGGTTTGGTTTGGTACTCTACACCGAAATACATTACTAAACCACATCACCATTGCAGCCAAAAGACACATTTACATATGTAGTATTAAGAATATACATCCTGATATGACTTCATTTACAAAAACCCTAAAAGAAATATTCTTTGTTGAGAAACATATATGCCAAAAAACTAATAAAATAGATCATTTCAGTCATAAATGGGGCCCTCTTTTCCCAGTACTTGGATAAATTTTAATCTTCCTATATACCTACCAATCACCTATATCAACCTGTATATGTCTATTACCAAAATGTTGATATGATTTCTGTATATCATCCATCCATATGTACCTGTGTTTTGTACTATGTGTAATCACATGAACCAATAAAAAAAAAAAAAAAACAAAAAAAAAAAACATTTCAGTTGTCATCAGGTTTGTAGCTTGCTGTCGTTTACTACATTCAATGAGAAGAGCTCCTGAACGCAAGCGTCTAACATTTTTGACATCACCCGCAATGCCTTGAATAGCCTTCGATACTGCAAACGGGTTCAACTTTAGTGGTGTCTTATCATGAGTCTCGATCACTATAAAGCGTGGCCAGTAGTCAATTGATTGGGTCGGTCTGTGTTCATTATCATCTTCATCAGGGTCCAGTGGACGTTTTGCTTTTTTAATGGGGGTTTCGTAAGCCATAGTTGGTTTTAAATGGTTCATCATCCGAGCTCCCCACCCACCACGGAGTATCACAAGGACAATGCCAAAGCAAGCGGGCCTCCAGCTTGCAGCACCAAGGATACCCGGATGATATACTCCAGTAGAAAAATCAAAAGATTAATATTTCCACCAGATTGGCCCATGAGCCACCGCCTTCTGGGCATACGACTCTAGGCAAAAACATATATAAAATGATGAATTTCAAATTACAATCTCCAAAGAGCCAAGCATGAAAAATCAAATTACCAGTTTCATAAATTTTGAGCATGAAATAGTTGTAGCTCAGCGCTTGGCGTGACCAGCCGATTGATAGAACTGGGCCAGTTCTACCACCCGTCTAGGTGAAGTAAGGGCCAAAGTGGTGTGTTGAGCAATAGGAACATTGGTCCTGCTCCCATTGCCCTCAACCACCAGGATCCCCTCCTCCACCGACACATGGCCGCAACCCACGGCAAACGGGTTGGTGGACCAAATATCCCCCCGGGTCCACTACGGGGGTGTCGGCGAGCTCTTGGCGTTACCCAGCACCCACCACGAGGAGGTGGCTCGCCACGGGTGCCCGTTTTTTACAGGAATATAGTGTTAGCATAATTAGTGCTACAGCCTGACATATTGTAACACCACGTGGGTAATTCTTACACTTATGCAAACGATACTTAAATATGCCTCGTATGATATTATCAAGTAAGTGATCATCAACCTTTGTGTCATCATTACTCCCCACTTAGAACTCGAAACGTCTTTTACCAGTGGACTGTAGGTAGTGTATGAGACACGAGAATCTAGCGCTCTCAACCACCTTGATTTTGATAATTCAGGACCCTACTGTGGTTTCTGCTTACGTGATGAATAGCATCACAGTTTGCTTTGGATTTCGCTAACTTGACGCGATTGTCGTTGGTCGATTTTAAAATGTTGTGTCTCCCTTTTATAACGTATGCATATTCTTGTACGTGGCATTGGAATTGTGATCAAAGAATGATCCAAGTGTTCACAACAGTGGGATGAAACCCACTCGTGCTTTAAACTCTCGTTGTTTAAATACATAATCACGGAGGTATTCGGTTCCTCAGTAGTTAATGCACACCTTACAAAATTGCATGGTCTCTCTATGTTCCATGTGCTATTTCTGTTTCGAATAGATTATTGTAATATTTTGTTTGTTGGTCTAAGGTACCTAGAGACATAGGATATCGGACAAGTACCTAATATTAAAGATGCCTTGTAAATGGCATGTCTGTTGGCAAATGGCACACGGTATAGATCATGCACACTGTAGGTCCAAACTGGAAATTCTGTTGTGCGTGTATAATGGCAAATAAAAGTGGCAGTAGTAGGACACTTATCTTTATCAGGTATAGTTAGATACCAGCACACGGGCACTTACTGAAGTTGGCAATGTGAGATTATATACTGCTTACTTCAAAAAGCGCAGCAAATTTGAAAGTTAACTATAAAAACAGCAGATTTAAAAAATGAGGCGTCGTTTTCAAAGGGAAGGTTTTATTTTCGGCGATTTATGTAGGAAATGCTGGGTAACCACCATGTTGATAGAAGTCGGTCAAAATATCAACTATATTCTAAATATAGGTATTTCAAAGCAGTCACAACGTCACAGTGCATCTACTATCATTATATAACGTATTTTGACTATTTTGAAAATACACGGTCAATATGCAGTATTTTAGGGCATGGACACAGCTCTTCCTGCTACTGGAATGTGAGGCTGATATCAAGCAAAGGAGAGAAACTGAAGAGGCTCTGGATTGACAGAATCACAAACGAAACTGCATTGCAAATATACTTTCGGAGCACAGCAGGGTTGAACCGATGATTGTGGTTTCTGTTCGATTTACCTAAACAGTGCATACTATGCTGATCCTGAGAAAGAGGACAGAAAGCGCCTCGTACATAGTAAAGGGCAGTGTGTTTAGTGTGAGGATCATTTCCTCATGCAGTGTAAGCGTCCCTGTGTTCTTGACACTGGTGACATCGCATGTAGGGATTCTTCGAACTGCAGAGAACTTTTCCACGTTAATATTTCTCTCAAATCAAACAAGAACTTTTACAGTTTTTGAGAGCAAGAAATTAAAAACACAATCGACAGGGACAAGTTGTGTATTGGCCGGGTAGTCAAACTAGGACTAGTCATATAGGGAATAAACCGATGTCACGACACACCTAGCAAGGGAAAGCTTAAGATATCGACCTTTCGCACTTTTAATTTTTCAGGGAAACGCTCTGAGTATATTACTCATGTGTATTTACTTCTGTATTGAATGGGATCCATACACATACGCATGCTTCTCCAACAACATAAGGTGGTCACGTGATCTGATATACATTTGTCTAACAAAGTACTGTTGTAACATACTGGAGGTTTTCACCCTTCTCTACTGCACATTATATCGTTTCAGTATGGTCTTTGTTTTACATATTACATTGCAATTATTATTGATTTGGGTAATAAGTCTAAATCGCAATGTTTTTCAAAATGTTTGGAATGTTTTTCGTTCAAAGGTGAGAATGTGTTCATATGCAAAGTCAAATTGCAGTATATGGTGTCCTCGTAGACTTTTAACGCTTCACATATTGGATGTCTGTTCGTATGTTGCCAGAGGTTCGTATATGTTTGAAGGTTGGACAGCACTTCTATCCAGAGCCGTATATTCTCCTCCAGCTTCAGGATGCAGGTGATCACCACCTGAAACAGTTAGATGAAATTAGCAAGGTCTATTTGTTTCTGAAAATCTAATATTAGCACATAGACTCAAGACGAACGACTGACTGAGTTAAAATATATGGCCACATTGGCAATATTTCAGCCATATCGTGACTTGACAAGACAAACGAATGAAGTGATAAAACCAAGCTGAAATTATGTGATTCATATTTCCATCTACGATGTAATTCAGCTAGAACGAAATGGCTGATATGAATTGTGAGGTGTACTAGAACGACGGAGCGATTGTAGAACAAAACCGTTTTGGACAAAAAACCCTCAAGGCAAAACCCATTACGAAACAAATGCCCATAAAATAAATAAGAACCTTTGGGCAAAATCCCCAAACACTGAGATATGAACACAGAAGAGTGATATACAGCATGTGAAGTGATAATTAGATGTACTGGAAACCCTGTATGTATATAATCAGTCAATGAGGCCAGGTAAAAAAAACTTGTAAAAACAAGTATCATGTGAACACAACAGTGTGATATACACCTTTATTACTGACAATATAGGTGGCTTTTGTGATATTATAGGAACTAGAGAGGCATACTCCTAGATACCATAAGGTAAAGGTTGTCATCTGTCTGTCTGTCTCGTATACGTTTTGAATTAAAAATCCAATTTTTCCTATTTTTCATTGTAAGTGTGATGCCGGCTAAATAGTTTTTCTCCTTCATTATTAATTCGGTTTCTGTTATATAATTCCAAGGTGACACCTACAATACCTGATTTGCACCCAAAATGAACACGCAGTGCATGGACGTATTGGCTATTACCAGAGGCAGATCCTCCCGAGTTGACTGCATCATTGTGCACAGGTTGCTGCTCACTTCCTCCAGAAGTGGGGCGTACTGTTAATTCAGATACCTGTTAACCCAACAAGAAAGAAACATAGAAACATTCAGCTTCCTCAGGTTGCTAATTTATGCCCATTTAAGGAGTGATACCATTATATGGATAAACAGTGACCGTCAGTTGTCATTTACAAAAAGGCAAGTAATTTATACACCCACACCTAACACCTGCACCGAAAATTGTGGTTTGCGCCAATTGTAGTGTAAGCACATGCAAGTGCAGGTTTTGAATATATTCCCATGTCACATATTCAGCGTGTAATTACAAAGCAATCCTAAAGAGTCGTTATCATTCAAATTAGGATCAATATTTCTGAGGAAAGTTAACGTTAGTTCCATATCTCATACTGACATGTTAACATTAGGTATTTTGAGATATATCCTTCCTCTTTAAATGTTACCGGTTTACAACATGTGACCGCTCATTCGCTTGCATAGTCACACATGTGTTGTGACATACCCCACACTCTCAAAAGCATATTAGGATGATAAGAAGAGTGACTTGTGTTCAAATCAGTTTAGGCACCCGTGGCGAGCCACCTCCTCGTGGTGGGTGCTGGGTAACGCCAAGAGCTCGCCGACACCCCCGTAGTGGACCCAGGGGGATATTTGGTCCACCAACCCGTTTGCCGTGGGTTGCGTCCCGTGTCGGTGGAGGACGGGATCCTGGTGGTTGAGGGCACTGGGGCTTTTAACTGGGTTCCATTGCCAAACGCACCACTTTGGCCCTGACTTCACCTAGACGGGTGGTCGAATGGGCCCGGTTCGACCAATCGGCTCTTCATGCCAAGCCCTGTGCATGAAGTATATATATCATTGCACAAATTTTATTTGGATTTTTACTTTCGGTCTTGGCCTATTTGTTCATTCAGCTTTTCGAAATTTAAAATGCATTTTTGAAGTTCTGAACTTTTGCCTAGAGTCTTATGCCCAGAAGGCGGTGGCTCATGGGCCAATCTGGTAGATTAATTATTTGTAATTCTTCTGCTGGAGTATATCATCCGGGTATCCTTGGTGCTGTAAGCTGGATGCCCGATTGCTTTAGCATTGTCCTTGTGATACTCCGCGGTGGGTGGGGAGCTCGGATGATGAACCCTATTACACTAACCATGGCTTATGAAACTCCAACAAACAAAAAAAAACACGTCCACTTGATATTGACCCTGTTGATACTGACCATAGACCGTCTACATCGATTGAGTATTGGCCACGTTTCATTGTGATTGAGACTCCTGACAAGACACCTTTGAAGTTGAACCCCTTTGCTGTATCCAAAGGTATTCAAGGTATTGCTGGGGATGTGAAGAACATAAGACGCTTACGTTCGGGTGCCCTGTTAGTCGAGTGCGGGAAAAAGCAGCAAGCAACAAATCTGATGAATATTAAATCTTTCGTGGGCATTCCCGTCACGCTTTCTGCACACAAAACCTTGAATACAAGTAAAGGTATCGTGAGAGATAGAGATCGATTGTTTGATGACATGTCGGACCTTGATATAGGATCTGAAATGAAGGATCAAGGTGTACTATATGTCAAGCGCTTTTCAACTCGTAGAAACAACGAAACCGTCAAAACAAATACGTATCTGTTTACTCTCTCAAATCTAAAAAAATGCTCCGAAATCAGTGAAGACAGGCTACTGCAACATACAAGTTGATACCTACATCCCCAACCCGCTAAGGTGTTTTAAATGCCAGAAATATGGACACGGTGTAAATACTTGCACATTGTCTGTTGTGTGTGCTCACTGTGGTGAGAAGACACACACAACAGAAGATCGTGACAGCGATTATAAAAAATGCACCAATTGCTCAGGCGACCATTCGTCATTTTCTAAACAGTGTCCTATTTGGAAAGAGCAAATGGAGATCAATAAAATAAAATTTACTCAAAATATCTCTTTTTCTGAGGCAAAAAAACTGGTAAAAAGACCTGATCTTATAGAAAGTTATGCATCAGTAGCAAAAACATCATCGGGTTCTAGCTCTTAAACAACATCAACCACAGGCTGCCAAACTACCTTGACTTGGGTAAATTGCGATTCTCCACAGCATTTGTACCCTGCTATATCATCACAGACTGAGGAATCACTTCCTAGTACCTCAAGGTCTTCTGATCACAAATCATCATCTCAGTCACACTCAAAGTCTCAATCCACATCTGATAGTCAACAAGCGGTGAAAAGTAAACCAAAGCCGAAGCCTGATGCTTCAAAACAACAAAGTGGCAGAGCTCCTAAAGGATCACAGAACAAAATTCAATTGTTCAATAAATACGGGTCTCTTGGAGACATGGACGTTTCTGAAAACGTCCATTCTAGGGCACATAGCTTGTCGCCCTCCAAAAGAGTGCGGGGTAGATCCCCAATAAATCCCCCCAAAAGATAGTTTATTCCAATAATATTGTACAGTGGAACTGCAGAGGATTGAGGACTAATTTACATGAATTTCAGCTATTAGTCCAAGATTTTACACCTTCAGCGTTATGTCTCCAAGAGACATATTTAAAACAAACAGATATATTTGACCTTCGTCAATTTAATGCGTATCATTGTTTTTCACCTCCGGGTGATAGGGCCACTGGCGGATCATCCATTCTGGTCAAACAAAACGTTATTCAAAGCCCCGTTTCACTAAATACTAATATGCAGGCTGTTGCAGTGAGAATAACTTTACATGTAGCGTTTACGCTATGTTCCCTCTATATTTCGCCATCTTCAACGTTTGTCAAAACTGATCTTCAAGCTCTATATGACCAACTCCCGAAGCCCTGTATTATAATGGGAGATTTAAATGGGCACAACCCACTCTGGGGTAGTGTAAATATAAACACTAAAGGTAAATTGTTGGAGGACTTTTGTTCCGACAATGATTTATGTATTTATAGTGATGGTTCCAACACATATTTACACCCCGGGACAGGGACTTATTCTGCTCTCGACTTGTCACTTACAAATTCAGAACTATTAAATGAATTCGAATGGTCAGTCCACGATGACCTCTGTGGAAGTGACCATTTTCCTACTATGTTAAAAGCTGTAACTCCATCTGATGTTCAACCATAATCAAGGCGGAATTTTAAAAAGGCTAACTGGGCTTTATATGAACACTTTGTGCTGAAAAACGTAAACCCGAGCGTTTTATTGACGTTCCTGATGCTATTAAATATTTTTCTGAGGAACTGAATTCTATAGCTGATGAGCGTATACCAAAGTCCTCTGCAGTTCCACATATTCGAAAACCATGGTTCAACGATGAATGCAAACAAGCTAGGAAGGCAAGGAAAAAAGCAGAACATTATTTCCGTCGCCATCCTATGGTGCATAATTTAAATAAATGTAAAATTTTAAATGCTAAAGCACGGCGTACTTTTGAACAGAACAAACGCCAATCTTGGCAAAATTATGTATCCAAAATAAATTCTCGGACACCCATGTCCAAGGTATGGAACATGGTCCAGAAAATTAAAAGTAAAGGTACTAAATCTGCTGTCCATCATCTTAAACATGGCGATCAGTTACTTACAGATAAATCAGATATTGCGAATAAACTGGGTGAAACCCTCGCTAAACACTCTTCCTCTTCTAATTATGTATCTACATTCCAGCAGTATCAAAAACAACAAGTACTCGTTTCATCAACTCAGTACTGTGCAAGGTAATAAGAAGCAATAACCCTAATGGACGTTTTCATTTGTGCACTCGGGGAGAGAACTAATTGTGCAATCATTGCACAATGCTTTCTTTGGTAAGTGCAGAGAATGTCATGCATTGAGTTCGAAGACAGTCTCATGTGGTTTAGTATATAGTGCAGTATGATAAGGGATTAAAAATTAATGAAAAAGAAAACTCTACCAAAACAGAAAACGTGAGGTGCAGTGTACTAGTTTCCATGAAACGTTCGATTTTATTTATAGAGAGTTTTCGTTTGACCCTTCATGTTAAAACATGTTAACAGATAATTGAGTCTCGAACTAATTTACTTATTGATTTTATTATAAGGATTTCATGGCTTCAGGCAAAAGTTGCATTACGACGCATGTAACAACCAGCATAGATCCGCTAAACCCCGCGATATCGAAAACTCAGTAGCCAGAATCCAAATAATATTTTAGTGAGCATATTACTTTAGCTACATATTATCATGTTCGTTCCATACCAGCGTCTCTTAATGGAAATTATTGCACATGTTCATTCATCAGACCTCCCCACATGTACATTCCCCCGTTAAATAATGTTATGCCTCGCATAATCACGTGTGTTATATCTATGACAATACATGTGACTGATTACCGGTTCCTCGGCTAACGCACGCATTAAGACACGGTCATAATACAACATTTAAAATACCAAACATCAACAATACCAAGAAAAGCAAACCTACCCTAACCAAAACAAACAGAGCACGCCTGAAGGGTTTAGGGTTGTCAAAGCAGACAGACTTTCATCATTACGAAGAGGTACAGCTATTCTCAAAACAGACATATCAATCTACCCGAACAGGTAAAGCGCTGGATGCATTTGACTGCCACTTAAAAGGAAGGGAATCCAACATGGGGAGAAAAATCCAAACATGTTCCACTGATGATGATTTATGTAGATTGCAAAACAAATACGTAAGTTTCCTACTCGGATTGCATAATGGCAGAATGTCATTCATTTAGTAATTTACACCTTCAACGGATATAATTCACTGGATATATTTAGTCGTGTGGGTTGGCTCACAAGTTCAACACTGATGAAGTCTTTTCCAATCTCCAGATTTATGAGGGCCATGGTACATTCTGTTCCAGGTATAGTTGCCTTATGGACGACAGTAAACATATAGAGGTTGATAAGGGTTTCGTAAAGTGTGGAGAGAGGAGTCAGCACTACAGTACGTTACGTCTAAAGCTTCGCGCATGGACACCCATAGTAACCTTCGTCGGAATCAACTCAGTATATATACCACTAAATGTAAACCTACTACATATACTTCCAATACATACAAAGAGATGACATGCCGCGCTAACACACACACGTGGAGCTTTACCAAATTGCTTCATATTGCAGTATCATATCCCATCTCTCGTGCATTTCTGCAAATATATAATAAGTTGATTTTGAAGCACAGGCAAGACAGTAATTACGAAAGAGTGATACTTATGTTAGGATGTTAGGAGCAGGTGTTTGACATCCAGATCCATTGTTCTGGAGGTTTCGTCTCTTTCTGGAATCAAATCGTTTACAGTGGAAAGAGTTAAGCAGTACTGCAGGAATCTCCCCAACACACAATATTCAAGTATTGGTCTGCCCAGTCCGTAAGAGAAAAAGTAGACATCGCTTAATGTATATCATTGAGATACACGCTCAGCAAAACCGTCACGGCTGCCACCCCATCCTTTTAGTCGTTGAATACTACAAGCTATAGTAATTGTTGCAGGCACTTTATAGGAACTATACTGAACCGCAAAAGAAACGCAAGTCGGTTTTCAAAAATCTTACACTGCTATCTTGGGTACTCATAACCTTAATTAATTGAAAAAACAACAGACACATGATTGTTGATGAAATGGTGCATGATTTCTGATGGAAAATTCATCTCTGTTAACAAAAAATTAAGCACCCGTAAACAGTAAAAATGACAAAACAGAGTCTCGTAATCAGTGACGTGTGTGACCGCCATTGCTGTCGACACAGGCAGTACAGCGACGTCTAATCGAGTCAACAAGTCTCTGGAAGAAGGCTTGTGGCAGATGATTCCATTCCCTTGTCAACCGTGCTTCCGAATCCCTCAGGTTTTGAGGTGGACCAGCTGTGTGCATTCTTCTTCCAATTTCTTCCCGCACGTGTTCTTTCGGTGCCATATCGGGGGACAGAGAGGGTCAGGGCAGCACAGGAATGTTGTTTGCTCTCAGAAAGTCCATGGAGACCCGTGCCGTGTGAGGACGAGCATTGTCTTGCTGGAAGATTTGGAGAGGACGCTGTGCTTGGAAAAGGGGTACAAGGTGTTGTTGGGAACTTGATCTCTGTAAACGACAGCAGTCACACGTTGCCGAAACACAGGTGGTGTTCTGTGGTGGTAGCTGAAGCCTCCCCAGACCATCAGACTTCCTCCTGCCTAGCGGTCAGCCTCCACAACGCAACGTTGGCGTCGTCTCCATACACGTACTCGGCCGTCGGCGTGAGACATGTTGAACCTGGATTCCTCAATTGTTGACACTGCAATTGTTGACGCCGCCATCGTTGATGTTGTCTGGCCCACTGCAAGCGTTGTTGGCGGTGACACTAAAATCGGCCTTACATAAGGACGTCGACATCTGATGCCTGCTGCCCTCAGTCGACGACGAACGGTGTCTGCAGAGATGTGGTGACGTGGTCCTTGGATGGTTGAAGCCGTCTGCGTCGCTCTTTGTTGTCGGTTACGAAGGTGAGTAACCCGCATGTGGCCATCTTGAGCTGGCGTTGTTACTCTCGGCCGTCCAGATCTTGGTCGATCCTGAATATTTCCCGTCTGTTGATTCCTTGCTCGAGAGCCTTATGATTGTCGCAATGTGACATTGGAAGTGCCTGGCGACCGCAGTTGCTGTGGATCCGGCCTGCAACATCCCAATGGCGATCCCTCTTTGCTGTTGAGTAAGAGTTGGCATCTTTTCTCAGCTATCTCCCGTTACATTTGGTAATGTGCGATGTTTCTGAATGGCGTACCTTATAAAGGGCCCATCAAGCACGAAAAGCACATGTTTTGTGAGCAGCACGAAAATGTCATGCAAAAAGCAAAATTGCATCACTAAGGTCGCGTTTGCGCAATTTCACCAAGAAAAAACGGAAACAACATTAAAGTCATCGTGGGGACCGTGGTTTGATAATAGTTTAATATGCTTTACGGCGAGAAAAGTATTGAACTGAATGTTTGCAATAAAATGAACTTGCGTTTCTTTTACGGTTCAGTATATTTTCTTAGTTCGTAACGAAATAGCTATTCCCTAAGTATGACGCGAGTGACTCAAAACGTATACTGTTTAAACAACGTAAATTGTTTCCTTCCAAGAACGTGTCCTGTCTTGCGTGAGGACTCACTATCCACACCCACCCCACTATACACCCTACACAGATGCATCCCCAACTCTTACGTTTGTATGTATTGCTAAGGACCATCCCACTTCAGACACTTATATCTTCTTCACTGGTGTTCACTGCCATATCAGGTGTTGTGCAAGGTGCTGTGACGGACAATCACAGACTATAAAACTACAAAAGAGCAGGTCGTTCGTTCATTTTTGACCCTGATACCGGTTATCTATCCAGTTAACTGATATTGCGAAAACAACTTTCGTAATTTCAACAGCTGTCCGCTACTTTGGCTGGCAATAAACGAACCTAACCACACGATTCATGAAGTCACCCCTGATCACAGCATTGGGGTCTCTGGTTAGTGTGTAGTCTGTACTGACAACACATGACATATATCTACACCTACATATGTACACCTGCACAATGAAGAAACAATCTGACCCATGTATATGGCCAAGTATTGGTACCCACAATAACTGACATTATTTACATCATAAGGAATTCCCAACGTATTTCACTGTACCTACAATCTTACACGGTGTGGCTTTTCATTCCATGACTATACCTACAGAGTAATGAAACCATGTCCCTATCTAACCTCGCAATATTCCAGCAATACCACGGCGGGCGACATCAGAAATGGGCTTCTCAGATTTTGGGGAATCGAACCCTGGTCTTCGGCGTGACGAAAAAACTTCTAACCACTAGGCTATCTCACCGCCCGTCAATTCAGTAGCAAAAAGATGAACTACAGTGAAATTTAATTGAATTTCGAAACTTGAAACAGAACAAATCATACTGTTGATCCAATAAAATGATGATTTATCATACTGATGTAGTATCACTCTTTGTTGTCGTATACTCCAGCTTGTTTACAGAGGCATACAGTTCATTAGCACATGCTCGATCATCTTCTGGGACAATCGTCTGTACAATGACACCTATCTCCTTCTTAGGCCTATCTGCAGATGGTGCAGATAATTCATCAGATTCATCCCTTGGTGGCCAAGGAGATGTGTGTTCACCGTTAGTGACGACATCTGCGACACTAGCATAACCTCCTGCATCGATCACATCTACCTTGTGGGATTGACCTGGACCAGATGGTGGTCGGATAGAGTTATTCACTTCCACGGCAGCATAAGCAGCACTTGTGGGTTGTCCCACAGTTATGTATGGAGGCGAACAAGATTGAACTGACGAGCGTTGTTTTATTCGATTTACCTTTCTCTTAACGACAAACACGATGACGATGGCGACGACGACGATTAGAACCAGGCTGCCAACTACAGAAGCAGAAATGATTAGCACTGAGGATGTCGCTACTTGGTCCAGTGGTTTTCTTTCTGTAACATAGGGGAAGTTTAAGCAACAGCATGATATATAATTTCAGTTAGACCCAAAAGTGATATGAGATGAAATGTGGAAAATATGATCAACACGACGAGAGCAACCCGTGGCAATGGTAAGGAGTATAAACATCTGCTACACTCAGCCGTCACCCGACAACCACCCGCTGCCGCGGCATATGCAGGAATCATGTCTTTATATGACTACCGCACGGTATAAACCTCTCACAAAATGAGTGAGTTTTGCCCCAGCTCTAGTTCAGAGAAAACTCGATAACTATTACACTTGAGTTGTACGATTGTACAATTGCACAAGTAGGATCTGAAGATCCACGTGGCTTGTATTGGTACACAGCTTAGATATTTGGTGTTTTAAGTAATATTTTACTTTTTATCTGGAAGTGGCGGCTGGTGAGATCAAGGACTTTCAAGTCCTGTCTGTTATAATGATAGGACGCCACAGTCTGTGTGTGAATATATAAGATACACGGGTATTCTAAGGATACTAATAAGGCTTAGCAGCCATCGACCGTATGGTAACTCAGAGGAAGGAGACTAAGTATGTTGCCATAATCGACAATCCATGAAAACAAGTGTAAAGTGGAAGTGTACACGAAAACTCACGTATCGTCGTATATGAACCAAAATAGATCTTTAACTTCTTAATATCGGTGTTTGTAAACTCTATACTATTTTTCTTACAAAAAAATATATAACCTGCACTATAAGTGCTGAAGTTTATGCCGAGCTAAACAGTCGAGAGTTATCGCCCTGTTGATTCTTTCAAATAATTAGAATACGCTTGTGTTTACTGCACTTTTGCCACGATGTTCTTGACATAGATGATATAACACGTATACATCAGCAAGTGTATGTGACGGGTAGATAATCGGATCACTCACAGTATCAGAACAATACACAGTGTAAAAAGGTAATCCGAGTGAGTGAGTGAGTGAGTTAATATTTAACGTCACATCGGCAATATCTCAGCCATATCGTGACGAGAACGTTAAATACTGAAATGAAATATATGGATACTATAAAAACCTGTCAACGACGGACAGTAAAACAACTAGAATATCACAACTGGGATTAAAACTAGTGTGGAATGTTAAAACTAATATCACTATTCCGACAATACAACATAAAATCAGGCTATAGATTACCAACAACTGAAGGTAGATCACCATACCAGGGGCCATGGGGACTTACAGTACCTTTGCTGCCTGCATGGACCCTAGTTGGATTTACATCATCCCCTCAGCTGTCAGCAATTTAGTCACATCTAGCCAAAAATTAAAAATACACATATACTACGATTAAGAACAGTGGAAACTCTCAGTAAAACAACATGAATACTACGATTAAAAACCTGGTAGACTTAAATTTACTGTGAATGCTTTTGGACTTACGTACCCTCTCAGGAGGACAATAATTTTATAATACTTCAACCCCCTTCGAGGGTTCAGCCACCAACAATTCAAGTTACTAATCCAAACATCCAGTAATTCAAATACATCTATTTACACAACATAACATTCAAAATTCAACCCAAAAATCAATCTCTTTTAAAAAAACAATAACTAAATATGAATTAACGCTAGTAAAAAGATCCTTCATTGTTTTAACTGTAAAATACTTATCCCTTGTGATGGAGAATTCAACACAGTCAAGCAGGATATGCTTGACCGTGGTTCTCTCATCACAAGGGATGCAAAACGGAGGATCCTCACCTTTCAACAGGTATGAATGGGTATTTCTAGTGTGGCCAATACGACATCGTCGTAAAATAACCTCTTCAAATCTGGACTGACAACCCAAGTGGGTATAACCAATGTAAGGTTTTATCTCATGTAATTTATTTATACCCAATTGGGTGTTCCACTTCTTCTGCATCAGATCACGGATATAAGATCTAATGGTAGCTTTATAATCAGTGTATGGAATAAGAAGTGGTGTCACAGATTTGTTGAGTGCCACCTTGGCAGCAAGATCGGCCATTGCGTTACCAGAAATGCCCACGTGGCTGGGTAACCAACAGAAGACGATGTCGTATTGGCCAGTAGCAAGAGTATTATACAATTCAATAATTTCAATTAAAAGTGGATGTTTACAAGAATTATTTTTAATAGCCTGAAGGCAAGAAAGAGAATCGGAATAGATTATATATTGTTTACGTTTAGGGTGTATTTGAATATATTTAAGAGCTGTTAGTTTGGCGTTAGCTTCTGCTGTAAAAATAGAACTATTCTCTGGTAATCTAGAAGATATTGTTCTGGATCCAATGACAGTGGCACAAGCCACTGCGCCACCGTCCTTGGATCCATCTGTAAACAAGGGTTTGTAATTGCTATATTGATGTTTTAATTGATGATATTCTTCTTTATATTGTAAGTCATTAGTTTCTGAGTTTTTAAATGTAGTTAATGTTAGGTCAACTTGTGGCCTAACCAATTGCCAAGGAGGAGAAGAAAGAAGACGGGAAGGTGATATACCTTCCAGCTCAATACCGGCAGAAGAAATAAATGGTTTAATTCTGTGCCCAAGAGGTGGAACAAGAGAACATTTTTTGTTATACAAATCCTCATAAAGGGGATTGAACACACAGTTAAAGGCAGGGTTAGATTCATTAGAATATAATTTAGTAATATATTGTAAAGACAGTTTTGTACGACGTTGAGTAAGAGATGGTTCATCGGCCTCAACGTAGAGACTATCAATAGGTGACGTTCTGAAAGACCCAAGACAAAGTCTTAAGCCTTGATTGTGGACGGAGTCAAGAAGTTTAAGACTGCTTTTGCAGGCTCCACCATATACGATGGAGCCATAATCAAGTTTCGAACGCACGAGTGATCGATATAGATGTAAGAGGGTTGCTTGATCCCCTCCCCACTTTGAGTTGGAAAAAACTTTCAACAAGTCAAGAGCCTTCAGGCATTTAGTTTTAAGGGACTTAATATGAGGCAGAAATGTTAAGTGGGAGTCAAAGATTAGGCCCAAGAACTTGGCCTCTTTTACAACTTTGATGGGAGTGCCATCTAGAGATAGTTCAGGGTCTTTATGTGGCTTATATTTTCTGCAAAAATGTATACAATTAGTTTTGGATTTAGAAAATTTAAAGCCGTTTTCAAGACACCATTTATTTATTTTGTTTAAACACAACTGCAGTTGCCGTTCAATAGTATGCATGTTTTTCCCACGACAAGAAATATTGAAATCATCCACAAATAACGATCCATCTATTGAATCGTTTAAAACTTTTGATAAACTATTTATCTTTATGCTAAAAAGTGTGACAGACAGAATACTGCCTTGTGGAACACCCTGATCCTGATTGTAATGATCAGACAGGGTAGAACCCACTCGAACTTGAAACTGTCTATCCTTTAAAAAGTTGGCTATAAATTGAGGTAAACGACCTCGCAAGCCAAAGTCATGTAAATCTCTTAAAATACCATATTTCCAGGTTGTGTCATATGCTTTTTCTAGATCAAAAAAGATAGACACAGCATGTTGTTTATTAATTAGTGCATTTTTAACAAATGATTCTAAACGCACTAAGTGATCAACAGTACTTCTGTTTTTGCGGAAACCACACTGTATATCAGTTATAAGGTTATTAGTTTCCAAGTACCAAACAAGTCGATTATTTATCAGGCGTTCCATGGTCTTGCAAACACAGCTTGTTAATGAAATCGGACGATAATTGGATGGATCGGTATGATCACGTCCAGGTTTAGGTATTGGTACTACTATGGCGTCACGCCATGAAGGAGGAAAGTTACCCGATGTCCAAATACCATCAAAAATATTTAGGAGAGTTTCCTGACAGGATTCTGGTAAATGTTTCAGGAGTTGATAATGTATGTTATCAGCTCCTGTAGCAGTATCATGAGCTTGATCAAGAGCAGTATGGAGTTCATGAATAGAAAACGTTTCATTATAATCTTCCCCATTATCGGAATTGAAATTAATAGTTTTCTTTTCTTCTTGTTTTTGATATTGCTGCAATTTTGGTACATAATTAGAAGAGGAAGAATGTTTAGCAAGGGTTTCACCCAGTTTATTAGCAATATCTGATCTATCAGTAAGCAATTGATCTCCATGTTTAAGATGATGGACTGTAGATTTAGTACCTTTACCTTTAATTTTCTGGACCATGTTCCACACCTTGGACATAGGTGTCCGAGAATTTATTTTAGATACATAATTTTGCCAAGATAGGCGTTCGTTCTGTTTAAAAGTACGCCGTGCTTTAGCATTTAAAATTTTAAATTTATTTAAATTATGCACCATAGGATGGCGACGGAAATAATGTTCTGCCTTTTTCCTTGCCTTCCTAGCTTGTTTGCAGTCATCGTTGAACCATGGTTTTCGAATATGGGGAACTGCAGAGGAATTTGGTATACACTCATCAGCTATAGAGTTCAATTCATCAGAAAAGCATTTAATAGCATCAGGAACGTCAATAAAACGTTTGGGTTTAAGTTTTTCAGCACACAGTGTTTCATATAAAGCCCAGTTAGCCTTTTTAAAATTTCGTCTTGATGATGGAGGAACATCGGATGGAGTTACAGCTTTTAATATAGTAGGAAAATGGTCACTTCCACAGAGGTCATCGTGGACTGACCATTCGAATTCATTTAGTAGTTCAGAATTTGTCAATGACAAGTCGAGAGCAGAATAAGTCCCTGTACCAGGATGTAAATATGTGTTGGAACCATCATTATAAATACATAAATCATTGTCAGAACAAAAGTCCTCCAACAATTTCCCTTTAGTGTTTATATTTACACTACCCCAGAGTGGGTTGTGCCCATTTAAATCTCCCATTATAATACAGGGTTTTGGGAGTTGGTCATAGAGAGCTTGCAGATCAGTTTTGGCAAACGTCGAAGACGGCGAAATATAGAGCGAGCATAGTGTAAACACTACATGTAAAGTAATTCTCACAGCAGCAGCCTGCATATTAGTATTTAGTGAAACAGGGCTTTGAATAACGTTTTGTCTGACTAGAACGGATGACCCAGCAGTGGCTCTATCACCCGGAGGTGAAAAAGAATGATATGCATTAAAATGACGAAGGTCAAATGTATCTGTTTGTTTTAAATATTTTGAATTCTATTTTGTGACCCTTTAGGAGCTCTGCCACTTTGTTGTTTTGAGGCATCAGACTTAGGCTTAGATTTACTTTTAACAGTTTGCTGACTGTCAGCTGTCGATTTAGACTTCGAGAGTGACTGAGATGATGATGGTTTGTGATCAGAAGACGACTTTGAGGTACTAGGAAGTGATTCCTCAGTCTGTGATGATATAGCAGGGTACAAAAGCTGTGGAGAATCGCAATTCACCCATGTCAAGGTAGTTTGGCAGCCTGTGGATGATTTTGTTCTTTTTGCGCTTGAATCAGATGATGTTTTTGCTACTGTAGCATAACTTTCTAGAAGATCAGATGTCTTTACCAGTTTTTTTGCCTCTGAAAAGGAGATATTTTGAGTAAACTTTATTCTATTTATCTCCATTTGCTCTTTCCAAATTGGCCACTGTTTAGAAAATGACGAATGATCGCCTGAGCAGTTGGTGCATTTTTTATAGTCACTGTCACAATCTTCTGTTGTGTGTGTTTTCTCACCACAGTGAGCACACACAACAGACAATGTGCAAGTATTTACACCGTGTCCATATTTCTGACACTTAAAACACCTGAGCGGGTTGGGGATATAAGTGTCAACACTGATATTACAGTATCCTGCTCTTACTGATTTTGGAATACTTGGAGAAGAGAAGTGGAAGAGATATGTGTTAGTAGGTTTTGTTTCTGAGTTTATCCGAGTTGTAAATCTTTTAACAAAAGTCACCCCTTGATCTTTCATTTCTGATACGATGTCAAACTCAGTCATATCTGCAAACAATTGATCTCGGTCTCTAACAATGCCTTTGCTCGTGTTCAGAGTCTTGTGTGGAGTAACTGAAACCGGGACTCCAACAAAGAGCTCAGTTAACAACAGGTTGGTTGATTGCTGTTTCCTGCTACATTCTACAAGTAGGGAACCTGAACGCAGTCGTCTGATATTTCGTACCTCACCTGCTATGCCATGTATACCTTTAGATACCGCAAATGGGTTTAATTTGAAAGGTGATTTGTCAAGAGTCTCGATCACTAGAAATCGTGGCCAGTATTCAACGGACGGAATAGACGGTCGTAGTTCATCATCATCATTGTCAAGTTGACGCTTGTTTCTTTTAATGGGGGTTGTGTAAGCCATAGTTACTTTAATATGGTTCATCATCTGAGCTCCCCACCCACCACGGAGTATCACAAGGACAATGCTAAAAACAAGTGGGCCTCCGACTTGCAGCACCAAGGATACTCAGATGATATACTCCAGCAGAAGAATTATAAATAATTGATCTACCAGATTGGCCCATGAGCCACCGCCTTCGGGCATAAGACTCTAGGCAAAATTCATATTATCATATTTCACAATCCAAAACGTTAGAGATCAAAAGTAGTGCCAAGAAAATTCGAACAATTCAAAATAATATTTTGGCTCGCCACGGGTGCCAGGTAATCCGAGATGGGCGTCATTTACATTTGAAACTAGTGAGTCTTTCACCGCGCAACATCTGATATATTTTGCTAGATGTTTTTTTTGTACAATGTAACAGCGTGGAACCCACGTGAAATAGGTCCAAGACGTCAATCATAATTAATTTCGGCATCAATGACGTCATTGCCACAGGACATAAGCTATGATGTATTCATTGTGGACACAGAAATCTTGGTTAATGTAGAAACTTAACTTGTAACGCCAGACCAAAAGTTAGTTACTTCTGATGTCTGTGTTGCTTTGGCTATAGAACCACCTGTCAAGGATATCTTATGATGAAAACGTGGAAGACAGAACGGTTCATTTTCGTGTAAACTCGCCCTTTAGAGGCACCCGTGGCTAGCTACCTCCTCGTGGTGGGTGCTGGGTAACGCCAAGAGCTCGCCGAAACCACTGTAGTGGACCCGGGGGATATTTGGTCCACCAACCCGTTTGCCGTGGGTTGCGGCCCTGTGTCGGTGGAGGAGGGGATCCTGGTGGTTGATGGCAATGAGAGCAAGACCAGTGTTCCTATTGCTCAACACACTTCGGCCCTGACTTCACCTAGACGGGAGGTTGAATGGGCCCGGTTCAACCAATCGGCTGGTCACGCCAAGCCCTGAACATTACTGTATGTAATGTTACACAAAATTTTGAGAATCGTAAGATGTATATTATTAGGTCTTGGCCGGTTTTTGGAATTTCAAATTTCACTAATTCATATTTTTGCCTAGAGTCGTATGCCCAGAAGGCGGTGGCTCATGGGCCAATCTGGTGGAATTATTAATGTTTTAATTCTTCTGCTGGAGTATCATCATCCGAGTATCCTTGGTGCTGTAAGCTGGAGGCCTGCTTACTTTAGCATTGTCCATGGTGGGTGGGGAGCTCGGATGATGAACCATTTAAACTAACCATGGCTTATGAGAACCCAACCAAAAAAACAAAACGTCCACTTGATATTGACCCTGTTGATACTGACCATAGACCGTCTGCATCGATTGAGTGTTGGCCGCGTTTCATTGTTATTGAGACTCCTGACAAGACACCATTAAAGTTGAGCCCCTTTGCTGTATCCAAGGGTATTCATGGTATTGCAGGGGATGTGAAGAACATAAGACGCTTACGTTCAGGTGCCCTGTTAGTAGAGTGCGGAAACAAGCAACAAGCAACTAATTTGCTGAACATTAAATCTTTCGTGGGTATTCCGGTCACGGTTTCTTCACACAAAACCATGAATTCAAGCAAAGGTATCGTTAGAGATCGAGACCGATTGTTTGAAGATATGTCGGAACTTGATATAGGATCTGAATTGAAGGATCAAGGTGTACTCTACGTCAATCGCTTTTCAACTCGGAGAAACAGTGAAACCATCAAAACGAACACCTATCTGTTTACTTTTTCATGTCCTAATGCTCCCAAATCAGTGAAGGCAGGCTACTGTAACATTCCAGTTGATACCTACATCCCCAACCCGCTAAGGTGTTTTAAATGCCAGAAATATGGACAAGGCGTAAATACTTGCACATTGTCTGTTGTGTGTGCTCACTGTGGTGAGAAGACACACACAACAGAAGATTGTGACAGTGATTATTAAAAAATGTATCAGTTGCTCAGGCAACCATTCGTCATTTTCTAAACAGTGTCCTATTTGGAAAGAGCAAATGGAGATCAATAAAATAAAATTTACACAAAATATCTCTTTTTCTAAGACCAAAAAAATGGTAAAGAGATCTGAACTTTCGGAAAGTTATGCTACAGTAACAAAAACATCATCGGGGTGTAGCTCTAAAACAACATCAACCACAGGGTGCCAAACTACCTTGACTTGGGTCAATTGTGATTCTCCACAGCCTTTGTGCACTGCTATATCATCACAGACTGAGGAATCACTTCCAAGTACATCAAAGTCTTCTTCTGATCACAAACCATCATCATCTCAGTCACACTCGAAGTCTCAATCGACAGGTGATAGTCATCACACTGTGAAAAGTAAACCGAAGCCAAAGCCTGATGCTTCAAAACAACAAAGTGGCAGAGCTCATAAAGGGTCACACAACAAAATTCAACTGTTTAATAAATATGGGTCTCTTGAAGACATGGACGTTTCTGAAAACGTTCCTTCTAGGGCACATAGCTTGTCCCCCTCCAAAAGAGTGCGGGGTAGATCCCAAATAAATCCCCCCAAAAGATGGTTTATTCCAATAATATTACACAGTGGAACTGTAGAGGATTGAGGACAAATTTACATGAATTACAGCTATTAGTCCAAGATTTCACACCTTCAGCGTTATGTCTCTTGGAGACATATTTAAAGGAAACAGATACATTTGACTTTCGTCATTTTAATGCATATCATTCTTTTTCACCTCCGGGTGATAGGGTCATCCATTCTAGTCGAACAAAACGTTATTCAAAGCCCTGTTTCACTAAATACTAATATGCAGGCTGTTGCAGTGAGAATTACTTTACATGTAGCGTTTACGCTATGCTGTCTTTATATTTCACCGTCTTCGGCTTTTGCCAAAACCGATCTTCAAGCTCTATATGATCAGCTCCCGAAGCCCTCTATTATAATGGGGAATTTAAATGGGCACAATCCACTCTGGGGTAATGTAAATACAAACACTAGAGGCAAATTGTTGGAGGACTTTTGTGCTGACAATGACTTATGTATTTATAATGATGGTTCCAACACATATTTACACCCTGATACAGGGACTTATTCTGCTCTCGACTTGTCATTGACAAATTCAGAACTATTAAATGAATTCGAATGGTCAGTCCACGATGACCTCTGTGGAAGTGACCATTTTCCTACTATATTAAAAGCTGTAACTCCATCTGGTGTTCCTCCATCATCAAGACGGAATTTTAAAAAGGTAAGTGGTCTTTATATGAAACACTGTGTGCTGAAAAACGTAAACCTGCACGTTTTATTGACTTTCCTGATGCTATTAAATCTTTTTCTGTTGAACTGAATTCCATAGCTGATGAGTGTATACCAATTCCTCTGTAGTTCCACACATAAGAAAACCATGGTTCAACGGTGAGTGCAAACAAGCTAGGAAGGCAAGGAAAAAGGCAGAACATTATTTCCGTCGCCATCCTATGGTACATAATTTAAATAAATTTAAAATTTTAAATGCTAAAGCACGGCGTACTTTTAAACAGAATAAACGCCAATCTTGGCAAAATTATGTGTCCAAAATAAATTCTAGGACACCCATGTCCAAGGTATGGAACATGGTCCAGAAAGTCAAAGGTAAAGATACTAAATCTGCTGTCCATCATTGTAAACATGGAGATCAATTGCTTACTGATAAATCAGATATTGCTAATAAACTAATTGAAACCCTTGCTAAACACTCTTCCTCTTCAAATTATGTACCAAAATTCCAGCAATATCAACAACAAAAAGAAAAGAAAACTATTAATTTCAATTCCGATAATGGGGAAAATTATAATGAAACGTTTTCTATTCATGAACTCCATACTGCTCTTGGTCAAGCTCATGACACTGCTACTGGAGCTGATAACATACATTATCAACTCCTGAAGCACTTACCGGAATCCTCCCTAGAAACTCTTCTCAATATTTTTTATGATATTTGGACATCGGGTAACTTTCCTCCGTCATAGTAGTACCAATACCTAAACCTGGACGTGATCATACGGATCCATCCAATTATCGTCCGATTTCATTAACTACCTGTGTTTGCAAGACCATGGAACGCATGATAAATAATCGACTTGTTTGGTACTTGGAAGCAAACAATCTCATAACAGATATACAGTGTGGTTTCGGTAAAAACAGAAGTACTGTCGACCACTTAGTGCGACTGGAATCATTTGTTAAAAACGCACTAATTAATAAACAACATGCTGTGTCTATCTTTTTGATCTTGAAAAGGCATATGACACAACCTGGAAATATGGCATTTTGAGAGATTTACATGACTGGCTTGCGAGGTCGTTTGCCTAAATTTATTGCCAACCTTTTAAATGACAGACAATTCCAGGTCCGTGTGGGTTCTACCCTGTCTGACCATTACAATCAGGATCAGGGTGTTCCGCAAGGCAGTATTCTGTCTGTCACTCTTTTTAGCATCAAGATCAACACTTTATCAAAAGTTATAAACGATTCATTTGATGGATCGTTATTTGTGGATGATTTTAATATTTCTTGTCGTGGTAAAAATATGCATACCATTGAACGGCAACTACAGTTGTGTTTAAACAAGATTAATAAATGGTGTCTTGAAAACGGCTTTAAATTTTCTAAATCGAAAACTAACTGCATACATTTTTGTCGTAAATATAAACCCCATAAAGACCCTGAACTGTCTCTAGATGGGACGCCTATTAAAGTTGTGAAGGAAGCCAAGTTCTTGGGTCTAATCTTTGATTCACATTTAACTGTTTTACCACATATTAAATCACTTAAAACTAAATGCCTAAAAGCACTTGACGTGTTGAAAGTTGTTTCAAATTCAAAATGGGGAGGGGATGAAGCTACCCTTCTCCATCTCTATCGATCACTAGTTCGTTCTAAACTTGATTATGGCTCAATCGTTTATGGTGGAGCCCGCAAAAGCAATCTTAAACTTCTTGATCCTGTCCATCATCAAGGTCTGAGACTTTCTCTTGGATCTTTTAGAACTTCACCTATTGACAGTCTCTATGTTGAGGCTGATGAACCTTCTCTTGAGCAGCGCCGTATAAAGTTAGCTTTACAATACATTACAAAATTATACTCTAATCATTCTAACCCTGCATATAACTGTGTTTTCAATCCCCTTTATGAGGATTTATACAACAAAAAGTCTTCTCTTGTCCCACCTCTGGGACATAGAATTAAACCTTTTCTTTCTGGTCATGGGATTCAGCTGGAAAACATAGCTCCCTCTCCTCTTCTTTCTTCTCCTCCCTGGCAGTTGGTCAGACCTCAAGTAGACCTAACATTGACCACATTTAAAAAATCAGAGACTAATGAATTACAATATAAGCAAGAATATATTCAATTAAAACATAAATATAGCAATTATAAATCCTTATTTACAGATGGGTCCAAGGATGGTGGCGCTGTGGGTTGTGCTACTGTCATTGGATCCAACACAATATCTTCTAGATTACCAGAAAACAGTTCTATTTTTACAGCAGAAGCTAATTCCATATTAACAGCTCTTAAATATATTCAAAGGCACCCTAAACGTAAACAATATATAATCTATTCAGACTCTCTTTCTTGTCTTCAGGCAATTAAGAATTTATCATGTAAACATCCACTTTTAATTGAAATTATTGAATTGTATAATAATCTTGCTACTGGCCAATACGACATCGTCTTCTGTTGGTTACCCAGCCATGTAGGCATTTCAGGGAACACAATGGCCGATCTTGTTGCCAAGGCAGCACTAAACAAATCTGTGACACTGCTTCTTATTCCCTACAGTGATTACAAAGCCACCATTAGATCTTATATCCGTGATCTGATGCAAAAGAAGTGGGACACCCAAGTGGGTATAAATAAATTACGTGAGATAAAACCTTACATTGGTTATACACAGTTGGGTTGTCAGTCCAGATTTGAAGAGGTCATACTACGACGATGTCGTATTGGCCACACTAGATATACTCATGCATACCTTTTAAAAGGTTAGGATCCTCGATCCTTTCACAGTTAAAACAATGAAGGATCTTTTTACCAACGTTAATTCTCATTTTATTATAGGTTTTTTAAAAGAAATTGATTTTTTGGGTGAATTTTGAATAGTATATTTCTGTAAATAGATGTATTTTAATGATTGGTAGTTTGAACTAGTAACAGTTAAAACAATGAAGGATCTTTTTACTAGCGTTAATTCATATTTAGTTATTGTTTTTTTAAAAGAGATTGATTTTTGGGTTGAATTTTGAATGTTATGTTGTGTAAATAGATGTATTTGAATTACTGGATGTTTGGATTAGTAACTTGAATTGTTGGTGGCTGTACCCTCAATGGGGGTTGAAGTATTGTAAAATTATTGTCCTCCTGAGAGGGTACGTAAGTCCACAAACATTCACAGTAAATTTAAGTCTACCAGGTTTTTAATCGTAGTATTCATGTTGTTTTACTGAGAGTTTACTCAGTTTACTGAGAGTCCCCATGGTCCTTCGTGTGGTGATCTACCTTCACTTGTTGGCGATCTATAGTCTGTTTTTATTATGTATTGTCTAAATAGTGCTATTAGTTTTAACTGTCCATACTAGTTTTAATTAAAATTGTGATATGCTAGTTGTTTTACTGTCCTTCGTTGACAGATTTTTCCATATGCATATATTTACTTTAACTGTTCTCGTCACGATATGGCTGAGATATTGCCGATGTGACGTTAAACATTAACTCACTTACTCACTAAAAATCAGAAACTAATGAATTACAGTATAAACAAGAATATATTGAATTGAAAAATAAATATAGCAGTTATAAATCCTTATTTACAGATGGGTCCAAGGACGGTGGCGCAGTAGCTTGTGCCACTGTCTTTGGATCCAGAACAATATCTTCTAGCTTACCAGCCAACAGTTCTATTTTTACCGCATTTTATATTGAATTATATAATGATCTTGCTACTGGCCAGTACGACATCGTCTTCTGTTGGTTACCCAGCCACGTTGGCATTTCCAGTAACGCAATGGCCGATCTTGCTGCTAAGGCAGCACTCAACAAATCTGTGACACCACTTCTTATTCCTTATTCTGACTACAAAGCTAGCATTAGAGCTTACACTCGTGATCTGATGCAGAAGAAGTGGGACACCCAAGTAGGTATAAATAAACTACATGAAATAAAACCCTACATTGGTTATACATACTTGGGTTGTCAGTCCAGATTTGAAGAAGTCATTTTGCGACGATGTCGTATTGGCCATACAAGATACACTCATGCATACCTTTTAAAAGGTGAGGGTCCTCCGTTTTGTATCCCTTGTGATGAGAGAGTCACGGTCAAGCATATCCTGCTTGACTGTGTTGAATTCTCCATCATAAGGGATAAGTATTTTTCTGTAAAAACTGTTAAGGATCTTTTTAAGACTGTCAGTTCTCATTTAATTATTGGTTTTTCAAAGGAAATTGATTTCTTGGTTGAATTTTGAGTAATATGTTCTGTATATAAATGTATTTTAATGATTGGTAGTTTAGGTTAGGAACTAGAATTGTTAGTGGCTGTACCCTCAAAGGGGGTTGAAGTATTGTAAAATTATTGTCCTCCTGAAAGGGTACGTAAGTCCACAAACATTCCATGTAAATTTATGTGTACCAGGTTTATAATCGTAGTATTCATGTTGTTTTAATTTTGGCTAGCATATTGTACACTCGCCAGCAGCTGAAGGGATGGTGTAAATCCAGCTAGGGTCCATGCAGGTAGCAAAAGTATTGTAAGTCCCCATGGTCCCTAGTTTGGTGATCTACCTTCTGTTGTTGGCGATCTATAGCCTGATTTTATAGTGTATTGTCCTAATGGTGATGTTGTTTTTAACTTTCCATGCTAGTTTTAATTCCATTTGTGATATTCTAGTTGTTTTACTGTCTTCGATGACAGGTTATATAGTAGACATATAATTAATTTTGATATTAGATGTTCTCGTCACGATATGGCTTAGATATTGCCGATGTGACGTTAAATTTTAACTCACTCACTCACTCGCGATTTAGCACTGTTTAGTTTACTGTTGGTTCTGCTAAGAACCTGTCCTGTAGTGCGCTTGTTTCATGAAGACGTTAGCCTAACGTAAGCCTATCGTAAGCTTAAGTTCTCGTAACGTTTCTCGTAACATTCGTACCTCCTATACTGTAACATAGGACGTCCGAATGCTACCTGAAAAGTGACCATTTCTTAGGCTTACTAGAGGTTTGTAAAACGGGGCCCTGGTTGTAAATACCATAGCGTGTCAGCAGCATGTGTACTGAGCTCATCTAAACGTAGTAACATTTTCACGAACAGCATGACTGAGTGAGTGAGTGGGTTAAGAATTTAAATCACATCGGCAATATTTCAGCCATATCCCGACAAAGAGACAAGTTATAATTTCATATTAAACAAATGAAAATGTATTAAACTGTGTCAAGGAAGGGGAGCAAAACAACTAGATTATCACAGGTTTCAATTAGAAACTAGCAAGTAACTCTAGCTACTACAGATGATCTACTATGGAAACAGGTTATAGGTCGCAACAACTGAGAGTAGAAAACTTTTGATACCTGCGTAGACCCTAGCTGTATTTACACCATCTCTTCGGCTATGATTCTATGATTAAAGAGAAGTTACACTGACTTTGAACGTTTTGAGAATTATGTATCCTCTAAGGAGGACAAAATTTAATAACATGAACTGATGCGGGTCTAGGATTCATACTCCGGTGGAAGACCGTATCCTTGATAAATCTATGGCACGTTGCCCGACGGATCAAACAACTCACGCAATATAGAACTGAGACATTTTCATCTTTGTCATCTGTTAGATTAAAGTCGCCTGTGCCGTTCACATGGGAGGGCCTTCTGTCGTATTAGATTATACCCTTTACAATAGCAACCGCTGAGTGTGGGAACACTCTTACCACAGAGGTCAGAATGTTTTTGTGTCATTTGAGATTCCCACAAAATAGGCTGCGTCTCATTCAAGAACCTGTCGTAAAACACGCAACATAAACGTTGATACCCGGAATAACCCGTTCATATGCTTCTTACGGTTGGTTGCCGTGGTAATAGGTCAGAGTGACACCTGGTAGTTGTCTATTCAAAGTGTTACACTAGAGAAATAATTGTACAATCGACGCTGCTTTCAGCAGAGATTTCTTCGAAGGTGGAAAGGGTTTTGTTGTCTCTGTTTACTCTTCTCCTCTTGTAGCGATAGGTTTTCCTCCATCACCTTGTCAATATTCACACAAATGTTTCGGATATGTTAGTTTCTGCCGCGACGTGCACTGTAAAGTTTTCTGCCACGATCTGCACTGTAACGTTTATATCCAGTCGATGGACACCTGCAATATCGCCCCTCCCAAGAAGATGTGTTTTCAGGGAAGGATTGTTGATTCCAAATCCTCAGATATGTATGGCTATGTATATGTCACCGTGTATTAAAGAAGAGCGATTGACTTGCTTTTGGCTGTTTTTGCAGGTTACTTTCTTCATGACAGGCACGATGAGCTTTCTCTAAAGTACCACTATTCAATAGTCGCGATAAAGTCGGAATCAGTCAATTGATATTTTTCTTATGAATATGAAAACAGTGTATAATAGCATGAGGTAATACAATGCCCTGGCTACCTGTGTCGGTGATAGTGTTGCTCACGTGTCATACAAGGATTTAATATCCCTGTGGGAGATTTCCCTGTTATCACCGAACCACAGAACTTCCTGACACACGAACAATCGTTGTATTATTATGTATTGATGGGTGTAGCTGTTTCCCATGAATACACAGGAAAATATTTTATCATTTGGTAATATATTATTGATATCGTGTGCGACGTCCACAGCTGCCCACGTGTTTCTGCAACAAATATCTATTCAGCAATGTTCTATCACCTCTAACAAAACCACGACCAACCACACAGTTAATCCTTTCCCACTTAATGAAATCATGTAGCCATGGATACAGTTGTTTCTATCAATGGTCGAGAGGTAGATTATGAGTACATTGTATGAAATTCAAAGCCTTTTCAAATCGTTTCCCTTACATAGGAACGTATTGTGTATGTAGTATGATCTATATTTCATTGCACGGAAGATATTTTAGACATGCAATAGGTGACGAATTACTTTAAAATTGATCTACGCGACTAGAGAGGTCTTGTGGTCAGGCTCGCTAGCATGGTTGGCAAAGTACATCATATCCCAGTTGTGTAATTCGATGACCATGCTGTTTGTCACTGGGTTGTCTGGTCCAAACTCGATCATTTACAGAGCCGGAATGTTGCAGGGTTAAGGAGTAACAATACACTCACTCACTCACTCACTCACTCACTCACTCTTAGGCATGTGACATGTCTGTGCATCACTGCATCTGAAGTCTATAGACAGATTGACACAATATACAACGCACTCTTTGGGGAATGATCATAATACAGGTAACCAAGTCAGAGATCAACAAAAGCATTTTAGTAGCCTTGTGAACCCCCACTGGTAGTTAGGGACATACTTTACAGCGGAATGCCCAGTAGTGGTCTTGAAATCAAGAAACATGAGAAACTAAAGGGTCATCGTACTTCCGCTAAAACGCCAATGCAGGACTGTTACTAATCACTGATAAAATCACATGAGCCTGGGCCGTCTTGTAGCAGGAATTTCATCAATAACATAGTTGACCTTTTTCCGTGCAATGTAACGGTCTCCACCCAATAACATTCGTCCATGAAATGAATGACAACAACTATCAGGAGGAAAATCAGCTCAATTTATTGTTTGTTATCGTGTCATAGTAGGGGGTGACAAATATCACTGATTCAGATCGGCGTGTTTAATAGGTGTATTGTATGTATGAAATATACCGAGCAGGAGGAAGTACTTCAAACCTATTGGAACTCTTCTCACGCGGAGATTATATTTCACTCGTAGGACCAAACATTTCAAAGCGAATAACAACATTAACTAATATGAGGAAATAAAACCCCATCAAACAGACGCAGTATATCCATAGGGGCAAGAGCATTTGTTGAAAAAATATAATATTCGAATGAACAAATATCTTCCACAGATCTCAGAATAAAACATTAAAAATATATATTGACGCAATGATGCAAGTATACTGATGGAGACATATGTTTGCATTTGTAACAATGATAGAAATAACAATACCAACAAGTCCGTTCTACTAAAAAAAGACACACTGTATTTGTTCTAAGGAACATTAATATCATCCACTGCACAACTCAACATCTAAAGCACCTCATGTTGTAGATGACTTGAAGTTGATGGATTTGAAGACCTTGCATCAAGCATATTGCACTGTAATCCACGCTGCGTTTTATGCACAGCAAGATTTTATACAGATATCATTTATCTGGTATATACACATATTCCAACTGATTTCCATAAATCATTTGCTGTAATGTTCGAACCCGTAAACAAACCCGAACACAAGGCAAATAGGCAAAATATAAAACCCAAACAAACAATAATAATAATATTGTGATAATATTGTGATGAAATTTAATATGTGCCAGAAAAGTAACATGAAAATAATAAGAATATAAGAAGAAATAACAAAAATGCATGCGTACCATTAAAAAGCCGGAGATATTGGATTTACAGGTTGACAATATGCATAGGATTAAACCAAATGGAAACAGATGGTGAAGTGAAATTAGGAGATAATGTGACAATTTATTCCATTCCTTTGTAAATGGATCGCATGTAACAATTTTTTAGACTTTTTCTCACATGCATTGGCATTGGCTCTTGATATGCTCGCAAATGGAATATCCTCGACTTACTTTAATATATGTGAAAGAGGTAGAAGACTCTCGTCACCAATGAACATATATGGTTAAAATATCTTCCTCTAAATACATTTTGAACCTCATTGTCTTCCCATCCCTGACGATCCCGATCTGGCCCAGTTCTGAACCGTACACCGTACACCCGACCCCCGTGGAACTAGGCGGACAACGCACACACCAACATCCCCGCTCCACCTTC
Source organism: Haliotis asinina (assembly GCF_037392515.1). Classification (NCBI taxonomy): domain Eukaryota; kingdom Metazoa; phylum Mollusca; class Gastropoda; order Lepetellida; family Haliotidae; genus Haliotis; species Haliotis asinina. The sequence goes on from NC_090280.1 coordinate 8,260,467, forward strand.
ATTTGTATATAATGCCTGGTTATATGATTTTCGCATGTATAGAACAGAAAACACATGATTTATGTCTTATATGGATACGAATGATCTAAGGAAGTCGTTTTTCATCGCAATACACCCTGTGCTCTTTCCATGCGTTAGAGCGACAAATTGTGTAATAGGCTTTGCATTACAAAAGAACTATGAGGGTGGAGGTGGTGTATGTTGTCACAAAGATCGATGAATTCCTTCACGTGGATAATTCCAGTTCCGTCACGGCAACGGAAGTTTTCGAATACACTGTGCAAACAAATCGCCTCTAAATATGACGAATATATGTAGCAAATAGGTAGAGAAACACATCCTAGTTCTCTAAAAATCGTAATTCATTAATAAAATGGAATTATGCGTTGATATGCAAATGGAAGCTTTCACGAAGCTAGTATTTTAATATTGAATTTTACGCCACCTCTATCACATCTAAATTAATTTATCTTGTAAAGCTAAATATTACTGATAACTGATCGCAGAACTGATCAAACAACTAACTGGACGGCAAGATACATCATGTATTCATTGCGTTTGATGACATTTTGTCCTGTGTGCTCGTGGTGCAAAATCAAGGCAAAAGAAGGAGGGATTGAAAATACTTCAGATGATTTGGTGTGCACTGAGGTGAGTGAAGTAAAGTGAACCCAGGTTCTATGTCCATTGCATTGACGTAGGACTACGGTTAACAAGTGTAACGACATGAAGGTAACTAGTACTCGTTTCATCAACTCAGTACTGTGCAAGGTAATAAGAAGCAGTTTTCATTTGTGCACTCTGGGAGAGAACCAACAGGTCATTGCACAATGCTTTCTTTAGTATGTACAGAGAATGTCATGTATTGAGTTCGAAGACAGTCTCATGTGGTTTAGTATATAGTGCAGTATGATAAGGGATTAAAAATTAATGAAAAAGAAAACTCTACAAAACAGAAAACGTGAGGTGCAGTGTACTAGTTTCAATGAAACGTTCAATTTTATTTATAGAGAGTTTTCGTTTGACCCTTCACGTTAAAACATGTTAACAGATAATTGAGTCTCGAACTAATTCAGTTATTGATTTTATTATAAGGATTTCATGGCTTCAGGCAAAAGTTGCATTACGACGCATGTAACAACCAGCACAGATAAGCTAAACCCCGAGATACCGAAAACTCTAATCCAGAATCCAAATAATATTTTAGTGAGCATATTACTTTAGCTACATATTATCATGTTCGTTCCATACCAGCGTCTCTTAATGGAAATTATTGCACATATTCATTCATCAGAACTTCCCACATGTACATTCCCACGTTAAATAATGTTATGCCTCGCATAATCACGTGTGTTATATCTATAACAATACATTTGACTGATTACCGGTTACTCGGCTAACGCACGTATTAAGACACGTTCATAATACAACATCGAAAATAGCAAACATCAACAATACCAACAAAAGCAAACCTACCCTAACCAAAACAAACAGAGCACGCCTGAAGGGTTTAGGGTTGTCAAAGCAGACAGACTTTCATCATTACGAAGAGGTACAGTTATTCTCATAACAGACATATCAATCTACTCGAACAGGGAAAGCGCTGGATGCATTTGACTGCCACTTAAAAGGAAGGGAATCCAACATGAGGAGAAAAATCCAAACATGTTCCACTGATGATGATTTATGTAGATTGCAAAACAAATACGTAAGTTGCCTACTCGGATTGCATAATGGCAGAATGTCATTCATTTAGTAATTTAAACCTTCAACGGATATAATTCACTGGATGTATTTAGTCGGGTGGGTTGGCTCACAAGTTTCAACACTGATGAAGTCGTTTCGAATCTCCAGATTTAAGAGGGACATGATCCATTCTGTTCCAGGTATAGTTGCCTTATGGACGACAGTAAACACATAGAGGTTGATAAGGGTTTCGTAAAGTGTGGAGAGAGGAGTCAGCACTACAGTACACTACGTCTAAAGCTTCGCACATGGACACCCATAGTGACCTTCGTCGGAATCAACTCAGTATATATACCACTAAATGTAAACCTACTACATATACTTCTAACACATACAAAGAGATGACATGCCGAGCTAACACACACACGTGGAGCTTTACCAAATTGCTTCATATTGCAGTATCATGTCCCATCTCTCGTGCATGTCTGCAAATATATAATAAGTTTATTTTGAAGCACAGGCAAGACAGTAATTACGAAAGAGTGATACTTATGTTAGGATGTTAGGAGCAGGTGTTTGTCATCCAGATCCATTGTTCTGGAGATTTCGTCTCTTCCTGGAATCAAATTGTTTACAGTGGAAAGTGTTAAGCAGTACTGCAGGAATCTTCCCAACATACAATATTCAAGTATTGGTCTGCCCAGTACGTAAGAAAAACGTAGACATCGCTTAATGTATATCACTGAGATACACGCTCAGCAAAACCGTCACAGCTGCCACCCCATCCTTTCAGTCGTTGAATACTACAAGCTCTAGTAGTTGTTGCAGGCACTTTATAGGAACTATACTGAACCGCAAAAGAAACGCAAGTCGGTTTTCAAAAATCTTACACTGCTATCTTGGGTACTCATAAACTTCATCAATTGAAAAAAACCAACAACAGACACATGATTGTTGATGAAATGGTTCATGATTTCTGATGGAAAATTCATCTCTGTTAACAAAAAATTCAGCACCCATAAACAGTAAAAATGACATAACAGAGTCTCGTAATCAGTAACGCGTGTGAGCGCCATTGCTGTCGACACAGGCAGTACAGCGACGTCTAATCGAGTCAACAAGTTTCTGGAAGAAGGCAGTTGATTCCATTCCCTTGTCAACCGTGCTTCCGAATCGCTCAGGTTTTGAGGTGGACCAGCTGTGTGCATTCTTCTTCCAGTTTCTTCCCGCACGTGTTCTATCGGTGCCATATCGGGTGATAGAGAATGCCAAGGCAGCACAGGAATGTTGTTTGCTCTCAGAAAGTCCATGGAGTCCCGTGCCGTGTGAGGACGAGCATTGTCTTGCTGGAAGATTTGGAGTGGACGCTGTGCTTGGAAAAGGGGTACAACGTGTTGTTGGGGAACTTGATCTCTGTAAACGACAGCAGTCACACGCTGACGAAACACAGGTGGTGTTTTGTGGTGGTGGATGAATCAAGTAATTTTAGGTTGCTCTGACAGGCCAACGGTACCAACGATCTATATAAGTGAAGGAGGGTATTTTGATCCCCTCCCCATTTTGAATTAGAAACAACCTTTAATAAATCAAGTGCCTTCAGGCATTTTGCTTTTAGGTATTTAATATGAGGCAAAAACGTCAAATGTGAATCGAAAATGAGACCTAAGAACTTAGCTTCCTTGACAACTTTGATGGGGGTGCCACTTAAAACAGTTCTGGATCTTTATGGGGTTTGTATTGACGGCAAAAGTGTATACAATTGGTTTTTGATTTAGAAAATTTAAAGCCGTTTTCAAGACACCACTTATCTATTCTATTTAAACACAGCTGCAGTTGCCGCTCAATAGTATGCATTTCCGCGACAAGAAATATTAAAATCATCCACAAAGAGTGATCCATCTATTGAATCATTTAAAGCCTTGGATAAACTATTGATCTTTATACTAAACAATGTGACAGGCAAAATACTACCTTGCGGGACACCCTGATCCTGACTGTAATAATCAGACAGGGTAGAACCCACGCGGACTTGAAATTGCCTGTCATTTAAAAAGTTGGAGATAAATTGAGGCAAACGGCCTCGTAAGCCAAAGTCATGTGTATTCTGTCTGGCAACCCACTGTATTAACTGAAATGGGTCGTAGGACTGTGTTAGAAGCTGGAGTTGAAACGGAAACAGTAGCAGCATAGGATGGCCTTGGAGTTTCTTGGGCAAGAACAATCTTTTTTGCATCCTGGAAAGAGATATTGCGTTCATATTTGACGCGTGAAATTTTGGATTGCTGTTTCCACACTGGGCAGTCTTTAGATGAAGAAGGATGATTGCCTGAACAATTGACACAAGAAGGGGATTTGTCACACAATGCACTGTTTTCACATGTTCCGCCACATCGATGACAAGCAGCTGGGTTTCGGCATGATTTAGAGCCGTGTCCATACTTTTGACAACAGTAACACCTCAGTGGATTTGGAATAAATGCATCGACCCTTATATGACAATAACCTGCTTTTAGCGAGTCCGGACGCGTTGGAACACCGAAAGTGAATAAATAAGTGTTAGTTAGTTAGTATTTTTAATTTCATTGTTTTTCCTGAGAGTAAAACGTTTCACATCAATAACACCTTGTGAATATAGCTCTGAAATAATGTCACACACATTCATATCTGAGAGGCATTGACCAAGATCGCGGACAATGCCTTTACAGGTGATTAAAGTTCTATGACGTGAAACCACAACAGCAACGTTAGCTAGTGACTTTGCAGAAAAGTGAGTGAGTGAGTTAACATTTAACGTCACATCGGCAATATTGCAGCCATATCGTGACGAGGACAATATAAGTTATAGCAATGTTAAGATGAGAAAAGAGAAAAAGTAAAACCTGTAAAAACACTAGAGTATCACAGAACATAAAACTAGCATTGAAAGTTAAAACATTGGAATTAAAGAAGACAATACAACATAAAACCGGGGCTATAGATCGCCAACAAGTGAAGGTAGATCACCATAATAAGGTCCATGGGGACTTACATTACTTCTGCTACCTGCATGAACCCTAGCTGGATTTACACCATCCCCTCAGCTATTGGCGATTATCCTGAAATTTAGCCATGACTTAAAACAACAAATATTCTATGATTAAAAACTAGTAGTAGATTTAAATTGACTATGAGAGTATTGGACTTATGTACCCTCTCAGGAGGACAATAATTTTACCATACTTCAACCCCCTTTGAGGGTACAGCCACTAACAATCTAAGTTACAAATTTAAACTACCAATCATTAAAATACAACTATCTACAGAACATATCAATTACAATTCAATAAGAAAATCAATTTCTTTTAAAAATCCAAGAATTAAATGAGTACTAACTGTGCTAGAAAGATCCTTCATTGTTTTGACATTGAAATAGTTATCCCTTATGAGAATTCAACACAGTCAAGCAGGATATGCTTGACCGTGGTTCTCTCATCACAAAGGATACAAACCGGAGGATCATCGCCTTTTAGTAAATAACTGTGGGTGTAACGCGTATGGCCAATGCGACATCGTCGCATAATGACCTCTTCAAATCTGGACTGACAGCCCAAGTGAGTGTAACCAATATAAGGTTTTATGGCATGTAATTTATTTATTCCCACTTGGATGTCCCACTTCTTTTGCATCAGATCACGAATGTAAGTTCTAATGCTAGCTTTATAGTCACTGTATGGAATAAGAAGTGGTGTCACAGATTTGTTGAGTGCAGCCTTAGCAGCAAGATCGGCCATTGCATTCCCAGAAATACCTACATGGCTGGGTAACCAACAAAAGACGATGTCGCACTGGCCAGTTGCAAGATCATTATATAATTCAATTATGTCAATTAAAAGTGGATGTTTACAAGACAAATTTTTAATCGCCTGAAGGCAAGAAAGAGAGTCAGAAAAAATTATATACTGTACATGATTAGGATGTCTTTGAATATATTGAAGAGCCGTTAATATTGCGTTTGCTTCTGCAGTGAAAATGGAGCTGTTATCAGGTAATCGAGAAGATATTGTTCTGGATGCAATGACAGTGGCACAAGCCACTGCGCCACCGTCCTTGGATCCATCTGTAAATAAGGACTTGTAACTGCTATATTTACTTTTTAATTGATTATATTGTAAATCATTAGTTTCTGATTTTTTAAGCATAGTTAATGTTAGGTCAACTTGTGGCCTAACCATCTGCCAAGGAGGAGAAGAAAGAAGACGGGAAGGAGCTATACTTCCCAGCTCAATGCCGGTAGCAGATAAGAAAGGTTTAATTCTTATACCAAGAGGCGGAACAAGAGAAGATTTCTTATTGTATAAATCCTCATATAGAGGATTGAAAACACAGCTATATGCAGGATTAGATTTGTTAGAGTGTAATTTTGTAATGTATTGTAAAGATAATTTAATACGGCGTTGTGTAAGAGATGGTTCATCTGCCTCAACACAAAGACTGTCAACAGGACAAAGTTCTAAATGATCCAAGACAAAGTCTTAGACCTTGATGATGTACCGAATCTAATAGTTTGAGGTTGCTTTTGCATGCTCCACCATATACAATGGAGCCGTAATCAAGTTTTGATCGGATGAGGGATCTGTACAGTTGGGGAAGGGTCTTCTGATCCCCTCTCCAGTTGCTATTTGAGACTACTTTTAATAAATCCATTGCCTTCATGCATTTAGTCTTTAACTGTTTTATGTGCGGAAGGAAGGTCAGGTGTTGATCAAAGACAACGCCAGGAAATTTGGCCTCTTTCACAACTTTGATAGGAGATCCATCCAATAATAGATCTGGATCCTTATGTGGTTTATATTTCCTACAAAAATGAATGCAGTTGGTCTTGGCTTTTGAGAATTTGAAACCATTTTCAAGACACCATTTATGAATCTTATTCAAACATAACTGCAACTGCCTTTCAATAGTATGCATGTTTTTACCGCGACAAGAAATGTTAAAATCATCCACAAAGAGTGATCCATCGATTGAATCATTTAAGACTTTTGATAAACTATTGATGTTAATGCTAAACAAGGTAACAGACAAAATACTTCCTTGTGGGACACCCTGATCCTGATTGTAATGGCCAGACAGGGTAGAGCCTACTCTTACTTGAAATTGTCTGTCTTCTAAAAACTGAGATATAAATTGGGGTAAACGGCCCCTCAAACCGAAGTCATGGAGATCTTTTAGAATGCCATACTTCCATGTCGTATCATATGCCTTTTCAAGGTCGAAAAAAATTGATACAGCATGCTGTTTATTCAAAATGGAATTTTTAATAAAAGATTCCAACCGTACCAAATGATCGATGGTACTTCGGTTTTTGCGAAAACCACACTGAATGTTTGTGATGAGGTTGTTGGTTTCCAGGTACCAAACTAAACGGTTATTAATCATGCTTTCAAGAGTCTTGCAAACACAGCTAGTAAGTGATATTGGTCGGTAGTTAGAAGGATCAGTATGATCCCGGCCAGGTTTCGGGATAGGAATGACAATAGCATTTCTCCATGATGATGGGAAATGGCCAGAAGTCCATATATTATCAAAGATAGTCAATAATGTTTCTAAAGATGATTCAGGGAAATGTTTAAGCAGCTGATAATGTATATTATCGGGCCCTGAAGCGGTGTCATGAGCTTGCCCAAGGGCAGTATGGAGCTCATGAATGGAAAAGATTTCATTATAATCCTCCCCATTGTCTGAATTAAAATTTATTTTCTTTTTTTCTTCTTGGTCTTTAAATTTCTTAAATGCCGGAAAATAGTTAGATGAGGAGGAATGTTTAGCAATCGTTTCACCAATTTTATTGGCAATAACAGAAGTTTCAGTTAGAAGAGTATTACCCTCCTTTAGATGGTGGACACTACATTTGGATCCTTTACCTTTAATTTTCTTCACCATATTCCAAACCTTAGAAATTGGTGTTCGTGAGTTGATTTTAGAAACATAATTTTGCCATGACTGTCGTTTATGTTGCTTAAAAGTGCGACGAGCCTTGGCATTTAAAATTTTAAACTGGTTCAAATTATGGACAGTTGGGTGTCGACGGAAAAACTGTTCTGCCTTCTTTCTCGCCTTTCTAGCTTGTTTGCAGTCACTGTTAAACCACGGTTTACGAATATGTGGGTTTGTAGAGGATTTGGGAATACATTCGTCAGCAATAGTATTAAGTTCATCAGAAAATGTTTGAATTGGATCGGTAACACTAAGAAAGAAATTAGGTTGCAATCTTTGAGCGCATAATGCATGAAATAAAGACCAGTTGGCTTTTGTAAAGTTCCATATTGAGGAAGGTGGAGCATCACTTGGATGTACAGTTGATAGAACAGTGGGAAAATGATCGCTTCCACAAAGGTCATCATGAAACGACCATTCAAATTCATTTAATAAGCTTGAGTTTGTAACTGAAATATCTATTGAAGAATAACTTCCAGTTCCAGGATGGAGGTAAGTAGGAGAATTATCATTGAATATACATTATTCGAGATGAAATCCTCAAGGACTTTTCCCTTCGTGTCAGTAACTGTACCACCTCAAAGTGGATTGTGGCCGTTCAGGTCACCGGTGATAACACAAGGTTTAGGTAGTTGATCGTATAACTCTTGCAGATCTGACTGCTGAATACAGGATGATGATGGAATGTAAAGAGAACATAAAGTGAAGACAACATGCAAAGTCAACCTAACAGCAACGGCTTGAAGAGGGGTATTAAGTGGGACAGGGCTATGGATTAAACCCTGCCGTACAATAATTGAAGATCCTCCAGTAGCCTTACGACCTGAAGGGGAGAAACAATGGTATGATGTATACCGTCGTAGGTCAAATGTATCAGTTGACTTGAGATACGTCTCTTGCAAGCATAGAGCTGACGGTTTCAAATCTTGAACTAATAGTTGTAAATCACTCAAATTATTCCTCATTCCTCTACAGTTCCACTGGATTATATTCTGAGTATTCATTGAGGGTGTGATATTGGAGAAAGCTCCCGGCCTTTCTTCTTTGGAAAGTGGCTCTTGGAGCGGGTGCTCAGCTGGGATGACACATCCATGTCATCAAAAAAATCGAACCTGTTTAAAATTGGCACAGGGTCTCTGTGTCCTTTTGCAACACGTTCATTTCTGTTTGGCTTTTTTGAATAATCAACGTTAACATTTTTCTTTTTAACAAGTGGTGCAGATGTCTGAGGTTCAGAAATTTTTTGACCATGGCCGAATTTCTGGCAGTTAAAACATCTGAGAGGATTAGGAATATAGAGGTCAATTTTCATGGAGAAGCATCCGACTTTGAGAGTTTGGGGTAACTTTGGAACATCAAAAGTAAGCAGATAAGTGTTTGAAGGCGAATAGACTCCATCTTTCTTGAATGTGAAACGCTTTGCCTCAACTACACCTTGCATTCTTAATTGACTTACAATGTCATCCGTGGAGAGATCAGCTAGACTTCTATCTCTGTCTCGGATAATACCTTTACTGAAGTTGAGAGACTTGTGTGGATAACATTTCACAGGAATGTTTGCAAATGATTTTGTTTCCATGAGATTTGCTGCTTGTTCTCTCTTGACACATTCTATCAAAAGTGATCCAGATCTAATTTTGGTTACATTCTTAACAGTGCCAGCAATGCCTTGAATTGCTTTTTCTAACAGAAAAGGAGAACATGAGGTTAACTTTTTCTCACTCGACTCGGCAACAATGAATTGAGGCCAGGTTTCACGTTCTGAATAAATTAGTCTGGTAATTGCATCTTCCTCATCGTCAGTATCATCAGCGTGAAAACGTTTTTTTTTTTTTGGGTTTTGTGAAGCCATGATTATATAGTTTATGGTTCACTCTCCTGTCTCCCCACCCACCATGGATTGTCAACAAGGACAATGCCATATGCCTGTGGGCCTCCAACAGGCGGCACCAGGGATACCAAGAGAGTGTACTCCAGCAGTAACTTTGAAGAAAATGTACTACCAGATTGGCCCATGAGCCATCGCCTTCTGGGCAAAAATAAAGACTCTAGGCAAATGTATAATAACAATAATATTAAAACAAGATCTCTGTGATTAACAAATCGGACCAAGACCTAAAGTTAACAAGTAATTCAGAAATAGAATCTGTGCAAATACAAAATCATATGCACAGGGCTTGGCATGACCAGCCGATTGGTCGAACCGGGCCCATTCGACCACCCGTCTAGGCGAAGTCAGGGCCAAAGTGGTGTATTGAGCAACAGGAACACGATTGCAGGCCCCTATTGCCCTCAACCACCAGGATCCCCTCCTCCGCCGACACAGGGCCGCAACCCACGGCAAACGGGTTGGTGGACCAAATATCCCCCCGGGTCCACTACGGGGGTGTTTGCGAGCTCTTGGCGTTACCCAGCACCCACCACGAGGAGGTGGCTCGCCACGGGTGCCCTTTGCAGAAAGGAGAATCTGTGATTGGATTTGTTTTTTGCATTCGATAAGTAAATGTCCCGATCGAAGCTTTTTTATCTCTTTGACGTCACCAGCTAATCCTTCAATGCCCTTTGCAATGGCAAAGGGATTTAACTTGAGAGGACTGCCATCAGGAGAACACATAACAAGATATCGTTCCCAATGATCAAGTTTGTTTTGAGATAGTAAAATATCATCATCCGAAGAACAGGAATCATCCGATTCGTGTGAACCTTTTTTTTTGTGGGGGTGCCATGGTTATAGCAAATATGATTCACCCTCCTAGCTCCCCACTAACCATGGACTGTCTACATGGACAACGCCTTATGTCAGTGGATCTCCAGCAGACGGCACCAAGGATACTAGGAGGGTATACTCAAGCAGGAAAAATCTTGAAAAGATAAATCCTACCAGATTGGCCCATGAGCCATGGCCTTCTGGCATAGGACTCTAGGCAAAAGAATGAGTCAGAAATTATGTTTTTCAACCAACCTTTATCACCAAGACAATATAATACATAGTGGAATAAATCATATTGTGTGCAACATATTTGTCCATGCACAGGGCTTGGCATGACCAGCCGATTGGTAGAATCGGGCCCATTCTACCACCCGTCTAGGTGAAGTAAGGGGCAAAGTGGTGTGTTGGACAAAGGAACGCTATTCCTGGAACCAGTGTCTTCAACCCACGGCCAACAGGTTGCCCAATTCGGCTGCTCCTTGCAACCAGCAATGGGGTGCTATGGACCTAATTGACCCGGGTCCACACGGGAGGCAAGCTCTTAGCGTTATCCAGCACCCACCACGAGGAGGTGGCTTGCCACGGGTGACGGAAGAGGTTGTGGTTCACATCACGTCAAAATATGATCAACACGACGAGGGCAACCCGTGGCAATGTTAAGGAGTATAAACATCTGCTACACTCAGCCGTCACCCGAGAACCACCCGCCGCCGCCGCGCGGCCGCGGGGACGAATGAATGGTGTCTGTGAAGTGCAGACGCCGTACATACACTTGCGTTATGTGTTCATGAAGAAGAGGACGTGGATGAACATTTTGTTGCAATATCCAAATGAAAATAGATCAGCTAAAATGATTAAAGTGGAAGACTGCACCTCACACACGTCATTACATCCCTCCGTTGCCATTGGGATCTCAGAGACATTAACACCAGGACCAGTTCTGTATGTGTATTGGAAAGGCGACAGCTGTATAGAGACGTAAACCTAAAGTGACATCGTTTGTGTATTCCATCAGACAACCTCGAGCTCTGTTTTTTGTTATGATGTATATGCAACACTTTATTTGTACATGTGTCTTTTTTTATTGCCCATGCTAGTTTGAAAACGAATGATAATGTATATATTATCTCTCTCTCTCTCTCTCTCTCTCTCTCTCTCTCTCTCTCTCTCTCTCTCTCTCTCTCTCTCTCTCTCTCTCTCTCTCTCTCTCTCTCTCTCTCTCTCTCTCTCTCTCTCTCTCTCTCTCTCTCTCTCTCTCTCTCTCTCTCTCTCTCTCTCTCTGGTGTTGGTTTACCATTGCACCTCTATGTCATTTTATTATCCAAACATGTGTTCCATAGGCGACATTTCTTTTTGTGAGATCAATCGATATTTCCTGTTAGACATAGTTTTGACCATAAATAGAAAACGTTGACCTGACATCATCATTTATGCATTCAGGCATATCTATTCACAATACATGCATACAGAAATATATATGTGGCAAATATACACCTGGAAATTAATCAAGCAACACCCCAATTTTTTCTATTGGAGCAACTTTGAAGTGTTCTGACAATCAAAATATGCCGGGTTGATATAGTTTGACACTTTTTTATTCAACAGACGATCTCTGACAAACAACTTAAAGGGAAAAAGTATCAAGACTTTGCTTTATTGCAACGAAATCCAAATTCTTAAAACTGTCTTAAATTCATGAAAAAATGGACACAATTTACTATTCATCCACAGACGTTGTTGTCAGGTGTATTAACACAAATGTCACATGGAAAGAAAGAACAGTCATCTGAGAGTCTGCACACCGACTTTCATCAATATCTAGTGTGTCCTCCCTGCGCACGCACCACCGATTCCAGACGCCTCCTCATTCCTTGGATGAGTCTCCGGATCTGATTCTGGGGGATCCTGTTCCACTCCTCATGCAGGGCAGCCGTCAATTCGTTGAGATTATGGACTGGTGGGTCTCTCTGCCTCACACGACGGCCAATAAAGTCCCACAAATGTTCAATGGGGTTGAGGTCAGGGCTCATGGCAGGCCATGGAATTCTGTCAATTGCATTTTGCCGCAAAAAATCATTTACAGCATGCGCCCTGTGAGGTCTAGCATTGTCGTCCATAAATATGGGTCTCGTTGCCAGAGTATGGTTCTCAAAATGAGGTACCACAGCCCTGTCAAGAACCTCCTGTTGGTAACGAACACCGTTAAGGTTGCCACGGATGGTAATGATATCCAACTTGCAGTTCATGGAAATGCACCCCCATACCATAACGGAACCTCCAACAAAGGCCACAGTCTCCTGGATGTTCCGTGGAGCCATTGCTGTGTTCCTCTGCCTCCAGACCCGAGTACGACCGTCCACCATGTGCAGCAAGAACCGGCTCTCATCTGAGAAATGGACCTTCCTCCAAGAGGCAATGTTCCAGTGCAAACGGTCATTACACCAGGCCAGTTGGGCTGCCTTATGGGCTGGAGACAGTCTGGGTCGCTTGATTGGCCTCCTTGCCCGGTATCCTGCAGCTTTCAGACGATTCCGAACAGTCCTGTTCGAGATGGGTCTCCCTGGAAGCCACTCCTGTCTCAACCGAGAGCTCGAGTCGAAGGACCTGCGCCGTACAAGTCTCAGTAAAGCTCTGTCCTCCCGGACTGTGGTCTTCCTGGGTCTTCCTGGTCTAGGCAGGTCTTTAACTTCATTAGTGGCCCGGTATTTTTTCAAAAGTTTTGAAATTATGGAATGATGTCGTCCGATTTGAGTCCCGATTTGTCTTAGAGACATACCAGCATTCCTCATGCCGATTATTTGCCAACGAGTGGCCTCTGATAATTTCCTACGTGCCATGACATTGAAATGAATGAAAAACCGAATGCAATCGACAACCTGCGCTTGTAAACACCCCAGGGAAAAAGTGCATTTTTCGAAAGTTGAGGTTAAAGCAATGCACGTGCGCTGTGCAAGCTTCACGCGCGTCATATCAACCCATGAAAAGCTCATGCTGTATGTCAATACATCAAAATTGAATAATCAATCATCAAAATTACTTCGTTAAACTTTGTTAAGTTTTTATGTGTCTTTGAATTTGGTGTTGCTTAATTAATTTCCATATGTATATATACAAAATACATACATGCCAAAAATATACATAGAAATATGAAGATTACAAAGATAAATTGTGCACTGTCACAAAACCATATTTTGGCAATAAAATTGTAGAAATTGTAAATTTTACTGGGAGAGAAACAGCCAAACTGGCACAGGACTAAGGCGTTTAATACTTCACTGCAGCCAACGGACACGGACATGGCGCTGAGACATCAAGACGCTGGATGTACAGTGATTGAAGTCAGTCCTAGGTGACAGCTCGTTCATGTCCAACCACACACTTGTACGTATGCCGAGGAAGTGGATTGGGTGACTTGAGTCTGCGGGATGAGAGGTGAACCGAGACATTCTCTATGACACGAGGAAAAGCAGAGTGAAATGTACCAGCTGCTACCGCGGCAAAGATATATCAGAAAAGAGCTAATGCATTGTGATCACCACCGTGCTACGCCACCTGCTGCTCTAGGTTATCGTGACATTGCTCAGTTTGATTTACATTTCCACCATTTCAGCCGGTCAAGGGATTTATCCCCTCTGTCAGGAATCAGAAATCAGAATGTTTATTGTCATAAATCATACAAAGTGATATACAGGACATACAAATATTTTGATAAACAAAAGTGCTGCAATAGCGTACACCACAAGAAAAAAAATGGTGATTTACAAAAATTTGCAAAATGTAAATGTCATATTTACAAACATTTACAACGATTGTAAATTTAGGAAAGATTTTACCACTACTTCTTTAAATTTTGCCATTTCTCAAGAATCCCCATGACACTGTAAACTTACTATTTTATCATTTCTTTTGTTCTGTTAGAGTTCTTAGTGTTGATATGCATAATGGATCTTGCATGAGACATATTATTCATGAAAACTGATGGAATAAGCCATATATTGTATAGTCTATTTGTGCTTTATATCAATGCAACTGCGTCTGGTGCGTGAAGACATGAAAGTTGATGTGTACGGCCAGCATTGATCTATATATCAAATACTTGTGCCTATTAAAACAGATGTCATCGAGATCATCATCCCAAGCTCATTCCGGTGATTTTACCACTCTACTCCAGGGGAACTATATGCATTCTCTAAATAACACCTGTCACTAGACCATTTATGTTGGTGCTCATTAACGGTGTTATGCAATTGGCGTATTCACGAAATCTCATAAACATGTCAATAGATAATTGGTTGTGTTGTCAGTATGTGTGGATTGGAGCAGATACTCAAATGAATTAACAAATCATTGTGTAACAAGGTTTATATAATCATTTACAACAAGTATGTTACAGAATATCTAAATGGTGCGTGCCGGTCTATCATTTGTTTGTTTATGTTCGGCATACATAAATTTTATCATTCATACATAAAACATAACTTACATAACTGTACACTGTGCTTTGCATTTCGTTACTGCGTAAATATAAGAAATTATTAAAGTGCTACACAATCATACATCATCAGTGTCAACAGTGATAGTTCATTTCATACACAACTGATTCGACAAGATGGGAAAAAACTTTTCCATACTCTGTCATGGTCTTCCTTTCTGCTTGAAGATGTTTTTTGTCTTAAGTCTATGGTTACTTCGGTGAGCATCCACAATTTTACCATCAAGACACCAAAAATAATTATCTTACCAATAACATTCTCATAAATGCTCTACATTGATACATGTCAATTAGTTTGTATGTGTGGAATCTTTAGAAGGGGGAAGTAAGATGTAATACACACACACACACACACACACACACACACACACACACACACACACACACACACACACACACACACACACACACACACACACACACACACACACACACACACACACACACACACACACACACACACACACACACACACACACACACACACACACATATATATATATGGTTAAAACATATTTAAACGTGCAGTCGAAAATGGATTGGCAAACAAGTTAGAAGCTTATGTTACCTCTCTAATGCACTTTACAAAGGTAAATAAACCAAAATTCTGATACAAGATTATCATATGACAAACCACGAGCTTAATTCTTCAATCATATGTATTATCAAATCTAAAAGAAGCAGTGACGAAGAGGTAGGCAGGTCTTAAGATGGACAGATTATTAAGATCAGATAATTCACTATTTCCGTATAGGATTGTCTGTTTGTAATACCCATGTTTGTAATTCAAATTTATATACATATGTGACAGCAAATGCTGCATTAAAATTTTGTATTGTATGTTGTATGGTACCGGTGTTGATATAAACTGTAAAGCTGTTCACAATCCCATTTCATTTTATCAATGAAAATCAAACACAATAAATAAGCACAAACAATGGAGATGTGTGAATCATTCCCACTGCTGTTGATAGCTGTATGGGATTAGTTCAGTCCACTGGCAAAGAGGATACCACTAGTGGGATTATTTGGCTGATTTGGGTTAGTGTTTTGATAACGCTTAGTCTTGATGAAAGACTATTTCAACAACATGGTCAATTGGTAAAATTCGTATTAAAGTGACATACCTTTATTTACATGTTTCACAAACCCTTGAGTACACATGCGCTGTCCATTGTATTTCTCGTACCAAAGCATACAATAGGAATACTACTAGCTCGTGACATGCGTTAACAAGAATTAATGATGTAGACTCACACGGATATGTATGCTGGTGAATCTAAGCATTTTGAGAAAGGGGTTTTAAGTAGTAACATCCGGGCTGTTAACAGGTAATTCAAGGCAGATGAAATCAGCAGAAAAAAAGTATCTGTGTGTCTGTCTGAAATCAGCAGAAAGTTGGAGAAGTTACAGAGAGGAAGAGTAACTCAAGTAATTTGATGACCTCTTGAGATCTAAATAAATATATGAACTACCGATGGGAAAATGCAGCTGATCATTGCACACCAACATACGGACATTTTGCTGTCGTGAATTTGAGACTTTACATCTACAAAGCCGTTCAGAATGTCTGTCAGCGATATTTCTTCAGAGGGACATTCACCTCAGGTGAGTATAGTGCAGATGACACAAGTATATTATTTGTAAAATCAGAATGGCAATCCTGATGACGCCATGTGTTCCTTCAGCAGCATGGTTGTTGAGAAATCTTACACTCAAGACTACCATATCATTTAGCAGGGAGCTCAATACACAGAGTCGTAGAGTATCCCTGCCATTCAGTAAGTGTTTAGTATATTGAATCACGATATGAGAACAACAGCCCGACTAATTGGCTGATCAAAGGTTTACTTCATGTCATAAATATCCTTCCTGGGACTTAATCAGGATATGGGGGTGGAATATATTCCCCAGGTAACACCAGCTGGTTTTTTTTGTGGTTGAGCTGGATTACCTGTTGCATGTAATTTCAATTATATTGTATAATTATTATAAGACTGATTTTGGACGTATTCTTACAGACGTGAAACGTTCTGTTTTATGTTTTAAGACATAGGATTCATCACAAACAACAATGACGGAGCAATACAGACTAATCCCAGTATTTATGCATATACGTATTTTGGGTTCCAATATCACATGTCATTATATGGATGGAATAGTGACCTTAATAGATATATCCTTTTCAAAATCGCTGAGGCATTTCAAAATCAAATTTAACACAAATATATTTTAATAACTAAATTGATTGTTTATCTCTTTGTAAATGTTTGTAACGTTTTCAGACAGGAAATTCTTATACGATGTTGTATTAGCAGTAATTCGACTTTATTTAAGACTTTAGTTGTAATACCTGCTAGTCATTTTGTTAGTTTTTTCAAAATGCTAACTGTATTTTTCCCATGAATTTACTTTCACAGACAACTGTGAGGCAGGCTCTACGGAATGCTGAGTCCGTAAGAGGAATGACTTTAAATCCACAACAGATGTAAGAATATAATTTAATATGATTTAAATACAGTAACTGCAAGAGTTTCAATGCACTAAACCATTCAACAAGTAAAACTTCTGGTGTTTCTACAATAACCTCGACATGAATTTATCTTCATTGTGCAATAAATTTTGAATTGTATTTTTTCAGGTTGGAAACAGGACAGAATAAGGACGCTAAGGCAGCTCTCCCTGTTATTCCGCACGCTGAGTTTCAAGGTATTGCAGTTCTGTTTAATGCTCTGTCCTATATGCTTCAGTGCACAGCAAAAAATGAGCACAACCTACTATATAAATAAGAATTCTCATTTCTTGAGCTCCAAACATGACTTTTGTTGCACAATAAAATTATGCAACAAAATGTGATGTTCAAGGGCGATTTTGTTCAACCGTTTGAATGGGTTGCATGTGTTTGGTGACGACTTCTTGTTATAATTCTGTAATCACTCTATAATATACGTCAGTGTTGTTGAAACATAAAGTTTCTGTCAGGGTATTCTATCTTGTTTGTTGCAGTGGCTATGACAAGATGTTTGCAGACAAAAAAGGAAACCGTCTCAAGAAAGAAAAACAACCAAAATAAACACAGTGATCTCATGAGAAAATGTTCCAGAAAAACTACAGTAAGTAAACATGAAAACCAATTTAACTAGCTTTCGGGAATCAAGAATTAGATGAAACTGTTTTAAGAGGATGCACTATGTAACTTAGCTTACCATCAATTAACAAGGAATAAGGCATGTTAATTGATGAATCTCAACTGAGATGATATCAAGGCATTAGGCCTTGTTAATTAATGAACCCTTACCGGCATGAGTTGCTCATCAATGAACAAGGGATTAGGCCTTGTTATGTGTTGAGGCCTTGTTCAATCACCCCACAGTATTAATCCTAGTCTGTCGTACAGACCCTGGAGTATATATAACCAAGAAAGCCCACGCAAGTCTAGAAAATGTGGCAAATCTAGATTTCCTTAGCTTCAGAAAATGAAGAAAGTCTCAGGGCTCCATTTCAGTATTGTTTTCACTATGAACGTTTTTCAGTAAAATATGTTCATTTCAGAGACTAGCTGTTAGTCTATTTTAATCCGTGTGATCTTTCAAAGGAGAAAAAAGGTTCTACCATACAACACCTGTGTTCTAATACACTAAATACACAAGTATCAATAATAGTTGCTATGAGATTATGAGAATAACCATTGATTCTATTTTCACATTGGTTTACCATTCACTTAATGCAAGTATAATCATATTAACTGTTTTCTTCAGAAATCGAGTCGAAGGGATGCGACAGGCAGACCTCCCGAGCCATAAGAAAGCAAAATATGAACCAGTGTTAAAGAATGCACAACTACAATTTCCTATTGTTTTTTATTGTATATTTGATAATAATGTGTAACATGTTTTCCGTAAATTTGTAAATGGAATGTGCTTGTATGAAATTTAATCTTGCTCTTTCTTGTTGTAACCTGTAAATAAACATCTAGTGTAAGCTTGACACTGTCTATTTGTTTTGGGGTAATTTCATTCGCATGAAAGACATGAGTATTATAAAAGTGAAACAAATTCCGCATTATAGAATACCATTTCCATCAACATCAAATTTATTTCAATGTTATGATATGGTAAATTCCTTGTTCACGCGTCATGAAACAAATTCAGCACATTACAACTTTCACCACCTAAACAACCCACTCCTCGGCGCATAATCGCGATGATGACACTGCAAGATGTCAAACCAGCCTACAACTCAGCAGAAACAATTTCAAAATGTTTTTTTATCCAATTTTTTTATCCAAGAAAGATGCAGTAGAGTTGCGGGGGAAAGGAAGCAGTGTGACTCGCCACACCTCAAATATGGTTCCTATGCCATATGAATAAAATGACAATGCACAAAGCCGAACGAAGGCCATTCTGTGTATTTTACAGGCACAAGGTGGATAAGAACTTACTAGTATTGATCACGAGATAAGAAAAACCCCAAAACATATGAAATATCAACATGTCAAATATTCCACCACTATAAGAACTAGTACTAGTAACATATATTCCATTATATCAGTTCTGCTGTTTGTAAGAAAATAAATAAAATTACAAGCGTACAATCACGATTCAGAAGTGCAATATGTTGTACCAGGGAGCCTATATAGAGTATTGTAGAGTATCCCTGGTTGTCCTTGGACTTTAAGGAAGCCCGCGGGAGACCAAACCCAGTCATAGCTGGTGGATGTGCACTCAAGTGTAACGACGGCAACCGATTGTCTGCTTCATTTGCTGATACGCCGAGCGCTCATAAGGTGGGGCCCATAATGTGTTCAGAAAGATGTATTTGATGGGCATTTTAGAAGTATGGAGAGTCACAAGAAAGTAAGATTCTTTGTGGATATCAACTTTTTGTACTGTATATGATGCATCGTTTCAGTATGGATTGATATACCATTGTCAAACAAAATCATATACACTATGTTGGTATCCATAAAGAATGTATGTAGAGATGTTGGGTTTTGTAAATCTCTGAATCTGCGTTCGATCCAATCAAAAATCATCTCAGTAGAGATGGTGAACTACTGGAAACTGTCATTCGTCCAAGTACAAAGCAGGACTTAAAACTGACAAGCGTTTGCACCAGTTTCTGTGAGATCCAGTCATCCAAGAAAAACGGATGTAGTTTGTTTGCAAACCAGAGACATAAAAAACATGTAATAGGTACAAGTATCACACCTGCTTTATTGCATAATGTGGCTGAGACAGGACTCGGGTGCATGAGTCATCAATCAATTTATTTTGTTTATGGCGTATAGCCTGATAGGTGTTATGTTTAAATGGCATGTGGTCAATAATTGAAGCTGTGTATTGCATATTGTCTTTAGCAGACAGGCAGCCATACATATAGGTGTCAATAAACCAGACATTAAGCTTTCTCTGTGATAGAGGCTGCTTCGTACAATCAACATGTTTTGTTTATGTAACGAGTAGATTATATACTTGTTTGTGTACACAACCAAGATTAGACTACTGCTCACGACCTCATACTCCGGGCATGCATACTGTTTCAAGCTCCGCGAACCTATTCACTGCGCATGCGTTATGGGCGCAGCGCAACACAACTGTTGAAACAACTTCTTCCCCCAGCGCTGGGTGAAATTTAGTGAATCGCTTGAACTCCGAATTCGCGGATTTTTTTTCCATCGCGTTTTTTTTTCAACTTTATAGGCTGAATTGGCATTTTCTATGATTTGTTTCGGTAACTGCTTACCGAAAGGTATCAGAATCTGCAAAGTTGTGTTTTCTTTTTTTATGTGACCTTTTAGAAAGTTTCGTTCCATGAGATACCCTGTCTAAATAATACAACATATCAATAATGCCCTATGTTCCAGGGTGGGCAGTTCTCTCTGGAGGTCTTGATCTTTCCTTTTCCTTGGGACAGTGTCTGACCAGCACTATGTTGCACCATGTTCAGTTTATTAATTTGCGTCCCCAATCCAACATGAAATTTATCACCTCGAAAACGTTGGGATGGGTTTTTCGAACAAGTTACTTTAACCTCCCATGCCAGCCTCTTACCTGTTATTTGTCCAGGGCACATTTCTGTCATGGAGTTCCATTCTTGAAGGTTGTTGTTTAGTTATGTTAAATATAGCAGTATGTGTTAACTGCAACTAGCCCGTGTACAACAGGTGTAGTCCCACGAAGCCTAAAATTATTCAGTTAGGTACAGTTCACTCGGCTTATTGGACTTCATGCCTCAATGATTTTACGGGATTATGGTGGAGTGTTGCTTGACTGACCACAGAAAGGGAGAATCAAAAGAAACAACAGAAATCAAATATGATTGTAAAGTATTTCAAAAGGTGACCTATCCCATCTGTATCACTGGTACTATTGGTAAAGGTTGGATCGACCACATGATTCATAGCAACATATACTGTCATGTGTTATGTTATCACAACACAATTTCTATCATTTAGCATATTATCACAGGTGACAAGGTGATATTGTTTATGGTATTGTTATTCACTGTTCCCAAACACAAAATAAGTGGGATACTGAGTCAGAATTCTTTTCTAAACAGATTGCGCATAGTGAAAGAAACACCCATGCATCTTCACTCCACCGAACACTGTGGTAAGAGCATCATTGTCCTACCCGTAACAGAGTGACCACTCTCCACTGAACAATGGTCTGTCCCACTCTCATTTCACGCCCCAATTACCTCATTAATTATGTCCAGGGGTCAAACTGTAATTAGCCTTTGGGATTTATTAGGTGTGAATTTGAGGCCTTGCGGACCGTTTTACCATCACCCACCAGTTATCTCCCCTTGTGGATCTTTACAAGTTGTAAATGTCTTGTAAACATCATCTTTCCAAGCTTGTAAATGTCTTGTAAACATCATCTTTACAAGAGATTTACAAGCTTGTAAAGGTGGACTTTTTTCCAGTGCACAATACAATACAATACAATACAATACAATTGAATACAAATGCATACTTGAAAGAGATAATACCAAAGAATGATAGTCAGAGTTCATAGGGGAAATAAAGTTATCAGTATGAGGGTCACTACAAATATGATTAGTGGTTAAACTTTTTCTTACATCATCTAGGCCTGTGCATGATAAGATGACATGAAATTTGTCACATATAACATGGTGGTTACACATTGTATACACCCTATTTCCTATGCATATGTTATATCTGTCCATCTGATGGTTTCAACCTGTAAACAACTTGTGATAACCGAATCAGGGCTGCACAGTACAGGAGATGAAGCCAAGATTTCTGAAATGACCCATCTATCATATTGTTTAACGCACTGTCCTGGACATTATTTACAGGTCTTGTTTAGACATGCATGTCAAGGAGACACAGTCTACTTAGAAATCATTGGAAGTGTTCGATGTCTTGGTCACTTCTGGTCAGTCAACAGCACGGTTGATGTGTATATACAGACCCCCACCATCAGCACGGAGTAAGCTCTCTGATGATGACTTTTTTCAGGGACTGTCAGATGGGCGTTCTTCTTGTGCTAAGATCCACACTGTATTTTTGGAAGATTTTAATGTTCATTTCAACACTCCACAAAAAACGAGTGTAAAGAAAATCCTTGACATTCTCAATACTTATTCTCTCAAGCAACTCGTAATTACACCTACTCATAAATCAGGGAACATTTTGGATTGGATTGTTCCCCGACTGATGAGAACATTGTGAGAGAAGTTGTAGTTGCCGACAGGCAAGCATCTGATCACAGTATTGTAAAAGTTACCCTCTGTATCCAGAGGCCTCAAAATCAGTACCGCATGGTTTTGTGTAGAAATCTAAAGAGGAATGATGACAATGATTTCAAAGAAGATCTGAGGTAGTCGGAGTTTCTTCCGTCTGTTGAGAAGCAGATAATACTTCTTCCACATGCTCCTGGGTACAAAGACATTGTTCACGAAATGAAGCACATACAATGTGTACAAGCTGTTGTTGATGTAGCCTCCAAATATGATATATAAAATAGAATATCTTTGGAAAATAACACAGTACCCATCTGCACATGTGTTTTAGCAGTTTGATGGACGATCCTCGTGTAGTTCATCTTACTAAAATTTGCACTTAATTTTGGAGAAATTTATTTTCGATGTAATGATATCTCTCTCTTTATATATATATACACACACACACTGAACCGCAAAGAAAACGTTACTCTTTTTGGAAACTGGTAATCAGTTTAATTCAAACACATGTGTTTAACATACTAAGTGTCGGACAATTTTCAAAATTAACATGTGTGATCATCAAGACGAATTTCATCATCAAGACAATTACAAGTCAAAATGACGACAGGTGGCGCGACAGTGCAGTCTGAACAGACGATCCCGACCAACCGAATCGATTCGTTAAACTCTGTGACGTACCCGACACTACCCGACATGTCTTGATTGATGACGCTACTTGTGTAAATCACTGACCTATCTTTCCCAAACTAATATAAAACAACTTGCGTTCTTTTAACATAAATGTTATTGCCTATGGCGTCATACAACTGAACAAGCGAAGGTTGGAGCATGGGTTTTGCAAAGCATGTATTTAAATACTTCTGAATGCATAGTTCATATACATCGTCGGTGAGAAATGTCAATGAAAGATTTGATTTGTTCACTCTACTTTCATTAATTCAAACTATGTTCCTTTTCCGTCTCTCCTTCCATCGGCCTCTCACTGACTTTTGGTTTGATTCTAAAGTCTGAATGCTTCAGAGACACCAACATGTAGCATCACCAGTAAGCAGGACACTAACTCACTTGTCCAGTACCAGGATCTGTCCCTCATGGTGGACGTACGCGACTACTACTGCTCCACTGGTCACAACATCTCCCTCCAGACCGGAAATGTGACAACCCTGCTGATGGAAGCTGACTCTGTACCAAGTGTCTTTGAAAAGACCTCATCAGTAACACTAAATGTGACGGACTCACATCTGTGCAAAGTAGGACTGGTGTTTAGATGTGACAGCAATCAGTGGAATATAGAGTGTGCTGGTGTGACTAAATTCGGTTAGTTTTACCGCATCCAAATGAAGCACATACCAAGTGTACAAGCTGTTGTTGATGTAGCCTCCAAATATGATATATAAAATAGAATATCGTTGGAAAATAATACAGTACCCATCGAAAGTTACCAGCCTCTAACTTCAGTCAACTGTTCTATACTAGATTGTGCAAAACAGTCCATACTGTTTAAAGTTACTGTTAAAACATGAACTGATGTATTGCAAAACAAATTCGGAAGGGTGAAAAGATTATTGTCATGAGTTCAGTAAATGATGAAACGTTTCCCAAAACTGTAGACCCAAACACAGTCGTTCACATGCACAATATCCGAAAGGTAACATCGTGTATGGCCTCCTTGAGCGTTGAGAACAGCGTTGCCTCGTCTGTATATAGAGCGGATGAGACGGATGATGAAGACCATAGGAACATCGGGCCAACATAGACTTGGTGGTACGCCTGAGAGTGTTCAGTGCAAGTTGTCGACCTTGGCCGCACATCTCTGAGTCTCCTCTGGATCTCGTTCCACGTGTGTTCTATCGGGTTTAAGTCTGCACTGAGGGTAGGCAATTGAAAACTGTGTATGCTATGTTGACTCAGAAAGTCTCTAGTTGCTCTGGCAGTATGGGGACGCGAGTTGTCTTGCTGGAAGACATGGTTTCAACGATGACCAAAGTATGGTGGAGTGAATGAGTGAGTGAGTGAGTGAGTGAGTTAAGTTTTACGCAGCACTCAGCAATATTCCAGCCATATGGCGGCATTCTGTAAATAATCGAGTCTGGACCAGACAATTCAGTGACCAACAACATGAGCATCGATCTGTGCAATTGGGAGCCGATGACATGTATCAACCAAGTCAGCAAGCCTGACCACCCGATCCCTTTAGTCGCCTCTTACAACAAGCACAGTCACCTTTTATGGCAAGCATGGGTTGCTGAAGGCCCATTCTACCCCGTGACCTTCACCGGTCACCAAAGTATGGCACGAGGAAGGTCTCAGTGCTTGAACAATATAGGGGGCAGGTGTTACACCATTTCCTCTACCGGGACAAATATATATATAATATTCCGGAGCACAAAAGGGCCTAGTTTGGGACTGAGAGCAATAGCATCCCACACAATTGTGTTCAGACCTCACCACGAGTCTCTTTCCAGGACACAATCATCTGCAAAACGCTCCCGCGTCATCGCCGTACCCTCACTCTGCTATCAGCCGTCGAGAAGCAATACCAGCTTTCGGCGAAGAAGATTACAGTTCGCTACTCCCGGGGACGAAAAATTCCAGTGATGTGCGAGTCGCTTGAGTTAATGTCGAACAGTAAGGATCGGACCCAGGTAAGGCTTGTCACATCTGACGTTTCTCTGCCTCAAACGCCTCCGCACTGTGTCGGTGGTGATTGGTCTATGGTGATTTCCAGTGCTTGTCTGTGCAGTTTCCATAAACCTAGTAGAACCATTTTGCAGGATATATAATCTGCTGGTTTTGCCTCAGCATTGTCACGGGCGGTCTTCCACTGCGAGGACGGTCGGCTGTGCATTCAGTGGATTGGACTCGTTGCTGCAGGCGGTATATTGTTCGAACATGAACGGAACTATGATTTCCAACATGTCTTTCAATCTGGTCAGCATTCAGTATTCAAGTTTGGTCTCTCTGCTCCCTTGATAATGGTGGCCTGTTGCTACTGTCGAAACGTGAATGAGTCGGTGTATGTTCGGTGACTCTACTTATAGGGATGACATCTCGTGATGCAAGTGCATTGTCATTTTCATGAAATGCTCACAAAAGTCTCGTCCAATCATTACTTTAGTAACAACGTTTTCACGACGTGTTTCTTTTTATCAAATACAAAACCTGAAATCAAAATTTCTTGAACTGTGGCCACGAACTAGATCTAGGTAACACATAAAACGTGAAAAAAAAGAAACTAAGACGTGACATAACTTAACATAAAATTTCTCAGATGTTGTATCACCATTTACAAACCTTTTTGAGGTAAAGGTAAAATTCCAGAGGGACATCAGTTGTCAGACTGCTCTTGAAAATGTCAAAGCCGTGCTCATGAATTTAGCAATATTGCAGGCACCAAAATTTGAGATAGTTGATGCCAGTGATGTAGGTGCAGGTGCTGTCCTGATTCAAGAGGAAGACTCAGGAATTGAACGTCATTTTTAAATACTTTTCCAAGACATTTGACAAACAGCAAAGGAATTATTCTTCCATTGAGAAAGAGACATTAGGTCTTTGATAGTTTTACAGTATTTTGAAGTGTATCTAGGTACCACTGCATTATCAACTTCAGCGTTCACAGATCACAATCCATTGGCTTTTGTTCTTTAAGAATCAAAGACTTACGGAATGGAGTTTAACCTTGCCAGGGTTCAATTTTTTTATTAGACACGTTAAAGGCAAAGACAATGTTTGTCCTGAGGCACCTTCCAGTTTGTAAATGTGTGACGACAGAACTATCCTGACAGAACGTCGTCGACAAGCTCGCCGATTGTGGTGTCTAAATCATGTCTGCAACTGTGGTTTGGTGGAGAAGTGTCGTTTTAACAGATGAGTCCAGGTTTAACATTACCATTAGTGATGGACGTCAACGTGCCTGTAGAAGAACGTAATGCACAAGTCTGTGTCTTGGATATCAATCGCTCTGGCGATGATTCCATGATGATTTGGGGTGGAATAACAACATGTCAAAGAACCCCTTTTGTGATTTTTCAGGGCAACGTAATCGGTGTGGGCTAAAGGGATCAGATTACTTGACCTGTGGCAATTCCTTTTCTGCAACGTCATGGCCGTGGGTTAACATTCCAACAGGACAATGCCCACCCTCATACGGTAAAGGTTGCTATGGATTTCTTACAACACCACAACGTTGACGTTGCCCAGCATGTTTGGGACGAGACAGATCGACGTCTACACCATCGTCTTCATCCTCCCTCTTACAGCAAGGGTTTGCATGTATTTCTTGCAACACCATAACGTTGACCTACTGTCGTGCCCTGCAAATTCACCGGATCCCTCCCTGATAGAGCATGTTTGGGATGAGATGGATCGACATCTACGCTGTCTACGCTGTCTTCCTCAGATGACGTCCTTGACCTTTAGCATAGTTTGGCGTGACATCCCGCAAAGCCTTCCTTGCACGTTTGATAGGCTCTATGCGTCGTCGATGCACTGCTGTTCTCAACGCCGATGGAGGCATTATTGAGCATGTGACATGGTCGTTTGACCCCTTTCTCGCTTGTGGACTCGTTGATTGACTTTTCAATTGAAATTCTCCATACTTGTTATGGTCTCATGATCCCTCCATTAAAGTTTATATGTACTTTTGACATAGTTACCCTACTTATCAACTGGGATAATATCGTTACAGTGCACAGTTTAAGTGGCTGGCATATAAGACTAGTTACTGTGTTGACGACACACACACAGACACAGGGCTTTACTTGAGTTGTCATCATTCGGCCTATCTGCATATGTATACTTCCTCTTCTGATTGTCAACATCGACCTAAGTCCAACACTGACCTCTCATCGTGTAACATTCAATATAGTTGTTTGTCACTCTCAAACCAAGACGGAATGGCGCATACGCAAGGGAGTGAATTGTTCTATACCTGTCGAATCACTACGTGTATTTCCTCTTTTATGATGGGTCTTGGTGCACGTATTTAGCGCAGTAACCATACGATCACGCTTGCCCCACCTCTCTAAGCAGCAAGTGGTAACATAGGGATGATAATGCGACAACATGACACACAGCTTTAAAAAAAGTAGCTTTGTCAAGATTTCTTGAAACTTAACACGTCTCCTATCTAGCCTTGTTTTCTAGTCATCACATATATCTACTGTTATTAGGAATTGACCTTTTAGTTTTTTGTATTTTCATTATTAAAAGTGTTTTCTAAGTACGTAAAACTATATATTTGGCGTTATTTAGATTCGAATTTTCAACATTAACCAAGAGTTCTATGTTCACAATAAACACATCAAGGCTCATGTGTCGAATCCGTTACTTTATGAAGTTTCGCTGTCAATACTGGGACTAACAGAAACTAGTTGTAGTGATTTAGAGTAATGAGGTGAATGAAATCAGTTGAGAGAAATACAGGACAAGTAGCATTGCTTAACTCTAATACCGCTTGGGGATGATAAAATAAGGGTCTAGTGATTATTTGACGTGGTTGCATGTGTAAGATGATTACAATGAAAGCCAGGGAGACTGGTAATGTAATCCACTGAGAAAGGCACAATTTTACCAGTAGATAGTAGGACTAATTAACATGTGCGAGCCGTGGACTTTCGAAATTAGGACGACCACTTAGCTCATTGTTTGAATTGACTGGACTAATTACAGACATGTGAAATTTCACTGTCAAAATTGGGAATTTATGTAAACCCGTCAACAATGTTATACGTATGTGACATTTTCTTTGAGGTGAGGTTAGGCATGAAAACACACACGGTCATTTATATGTTGTGGTAAACTTATATTTCAGCCCTAATGCTTTGTTCGTATTTTTACAACTGAGAATGCTTGAATTCTGATACTAACCCTAGACTGCGTTATGTAACGAAAGTTAAACAGATTATCGATTAACGATTAGATGTATATGCATTTCTAAACTTGGCATCAGTGTGAGTACACTTTAACAATTTCAAAGATACTGACACACCTCTGGCAAAAAATATATAAATAAATAAAATAAATGCAGTCCTTTCAGTTCCCAGGACACCAGCATGCAACATCACCAGTGACAAGGACACAGAGATTCTAACCCTGCATGAAGCGGTGACACTGACCGTGGACATTACTGCGTATTACGATATCCGGGGCTCCCACTGTTCAGTAGATTCAAACTTCACTCTGCAGACAGGTGACGTCTCGCAATTACTACATGTTGGTGACCAAGGTCTTTCACCAATAACATTCAATATGACTGAAACACACTTGGGTGGGATAAGGCTGGTATTCAACTGTCAAGTGCAACACTGGAATCTCAGCTGCGGCGGTGTGACCCGACTCAACAACAGTGAGTTACATTAAAACTCAAATGCTAACGAGGAGTATGTTATCACAAGTACTTCTTTGCTTGCAATCCGTAATACGTAGCAGTACCACCTATAATGCAGGGCATGTTTTTCACCCTATTACGCCTTTTAGACTGCGTGCAATCTGGATCAGTATTGAGTTTTCTTTTACACTGACGTTCCACACTGCATTGCAGCTGAGTCTTCGTTCTGATTGTTTTATTCAAAGTAAATCAACATATGTCTGTTTTCTGACGTATTGTCTGACCTTGTCTGAATACTCCGTTTGCAGAAGATAAAGCAATTGGACAAATAGCCACAAGCTCAACTATAGTTATTATTGCTGGAGTTGTCAGTGCCGCATTGTGTCTCATCGTCCTCGCCATCATCATTTTCCTAGTCGTCAAAAGAAAGGTAAACTGATTTGAACACGAGTCACTCTTCTTATCATCCTAATATACTTTTGAGAGTGTGGGGTATGTCACAACACATGTGTGACTATGCAAGCGAATGAGCGGTCACATGTTGTAAACCGGTAACATTTAATGAGGAAGGATATATCTCAAAATACCTAATGTTAACATGTCACTATGAGATATGAAACTAACTTTCCTCACAAATATTGATCCAAATTTGAATAATAACGACTCTTTAGGATTGCTTTGTAATTACACGCTGAATATGTGACATGGGAATATATTCATAACCTGCACTTGCATCTGCTTACACTAAAATTGGTGCAAGCCACAATTTTCGGTGCAGGTGTGGGTGTAAATGACAACTGACGCTCACTGTTTATCCATATAATGGCATCACTCCTTAAATGTGCATAAATTAGCAACCTCGGGAAGCTGAATGTTTCTATGTTACTTCCTTGTTGGGTTAACAGGTATCTGAATTAACAGTACGCCCCCCTTCTGGAGGAAGTGAGCAGCAACCTGTGCACAATGTTGCAGTCAACTCGGGAGGATCTGCCTCTGGTAATAGCCAATACGTCCATGCACTGCATGTTCATTTTGGGTGCAAATCAGGTATTGTAGGTGTCACCTGGGAATCATATAACAGAATCATCACACGCGATAGGTCACAGAAATATATATGTTTAATCGGTCTGCAGACAAGTCCCCTGTTGACAAAATCCCCCCAGGGAAAAACAACAACCTTGGACCCCCTTAGGACAAAAAAACAACACGTAGAACAAGAAAACCGAATTAATATTGACGGAAAAAAACTATTTAGCCGGCATCACACTTACAATGAAAAATAGCAAAAATTGGATTTTTAATTCAATACGTATACGAGACAGACAGACAGATGACAACCTTTACGTTATGGTATCTAGGAGTATGCCTCTCTAGTTCCTGGAATATCACAAAAGCCAGCTATATTGTCACTAATAAAGGTGTATATCACACTGTTGTGTTCACATGATACTTGTTTTTACAAGTTTTTTTTACCTGGCCTCATTGACTGATTATATACATACAGGGTTTCTAGTAAATCTAATTATCACTTCACATGCTGTATATCACTCTTCTGTGTTCATATCTCAGTGTTTGGGGATTTTGCCAAAAGGTTCTTATTTATTTTGAAGGGATTTGTTTCCTAATTGGTTTTGCCTTGAGGGTTTTTTGTCCAAAATGGTTTTGTTCTACAATCGCTCCGTCGTTCTAGTACACCACACAATTCATATCAGCCATTTCGTTCTAGCCATCGTCCATCGTAGATGGAAATATGAATCACATAATTTCAGCTTGGTTTTATCACTTCATTCGTTTGTCTTGTCAAGTCACGATATGGCTGAAATATTGCCAATGTGGCCATATATTTTAACTCAGTCAGTCGTTCGTCTTGAGTCTATGTGCTAATATTAGATTTTCAGAAACAAATAGACTTTGCTAATTTCATCTAACTGTTTCAGGTGGTGATTACCTGCATCCTCAAGCTGGAGGAGAATATACGGCTCTGGATAGAAGTGCTGTCCAACCTTCAAACATATACGAACCTCTGGCAATATACGAACAGATATCCAATATGTGAAGCGTTAAAAGTCTACGAAGACACCATATACCGCAATTGGACTTTGCATATGAACACATTCTCACCTTTGTACGAAAAACATTACAAATATCTTGAAAAACATTGCGATTTAGACTTATTACCAAAATCAATAATAATTACAATGTAATATGTAAAACAAAGACCATACTGAAACGATATAATGTGCAGTAGACAAGGGTGAAAACCTCCAGTATGTTACAACAGTACTTTGTTAGACAAATGTATATCAGATCACGTGACCACATTATATTGTTGGAGAAGCATGCGTGTGTGTATGGATCCCATTCAATACAGAAGTAAATACACATGAGTAATATACTCAGAGCGTTTCCCTGAAAAATTAAATGTGCGAAAAGTCGATCTCTTAAACTTTCCCCTGCTAGGTGTGTCGTGACATCGGTTTATTCCCAATATGACTACTCCTAGTTTGACTACCCGGCCAATACACAACTTGTCTCTGTCGAGTGTTTTTTTAATTACCTGCTCTCAAAAACTTATAAAGTTTTGTTTGATTTGAGAGAAATATTAACGTGGAAAAGTTCTCTGCAGTTCGAAGAATCCCTACATGCGATGTCACCAGTGTCAAGGACACAGGGACGCTTACACTGCATGACGAAATGATCCTCAAGGTAGACACACTGCCCATTACTATGTACGAGGCGCTTTCTGTCCTCTTTCTCAGAATCAGCATAGTATGCACTGTTTAGGTAAATCGAACAGAAACCACAATCATCAGTTCAACCCTGCTGTACTCCGAAAGTATATTTGCAATGCAGTTTCGTTTGTGATTCTGTCAATCCAGAGCCTCTTCAGTTTCTCTCCTTTTCTTGATATCAGTCTCACATTCCAGTAGCAGGAAGAGCTGTGTCCATGCCCTAAAATACTGCATATTGACTGTGTATTTTCAAAATAGTCAAAATACGTTATATAATGATAGTAGATGCACTGTGACGTTGTGACTGCTTTGAAATACCTATATTTAGAATATAGTTGATATTTTCTTGGAAATTTTGACCGACTTCTATCAACATGGTGGTTACGCAGCATTTCCTACATAAAACGGCGAAAATAAAGCCTTCCCTTTGAAAACGACGCCTCACTTTTAAATCAGGTGTTTTTTTTAGTTAACATTCAAATTTGCAGCGCTTTACGAAGTGAGAAGTATATAATCTGACATTGCCAACTTCAGTAAGTGCCCGTGTGCTGGTATCTAATTATAACCATGCCTGATAAAGATAAGTGTCCTACTACTGCCACTTTTATTTGCCATTATACACGCACAACAGAATTTCCAGTTTGGACCTACAGTGTGCATGATCTATACCGTGTGCCATTTGCCAACAGACATGCCATTTATTTATATTAGGTACTTGTCCTATATCCTACGTCTCTAGGTACCTTAGACCAACAAACAAAATATTACAATAATCTATTCGAAACAGAAATAGCACATGGAACATAGAGGGACCATGCAATTTTGTAAGGTGTGCATTAACTACTGAGGAACCGAATACCTCCGTGATTATGTATTTAAACAACGAGAGTTTAAAGCAGGAGTGGGCTTCATCCCACCGTTGTGAACACTTGGATCATTCTTTGATCCCAATTCCAATGCCACGTGCAAAAATATGCATACGTTATAAAAAGGAGACACAAAATTTTAAAATCGACCAACGACAATCGCGTCAAGTTTGCGAAATCCAAAGCAAACTGTGATGCTATTCATCACGTAAGCGCAAACCACAGTAGGGTCCTGAATTATCAAAATCAAGGTGGTTGAGAGCGCCAGATTCTCGTGTCTCACACACTACCTGCAGTCCACTGGTAAAAGACGTTTCGAGTTCTAAGTGGGGAGTAATGATGACACAAAGGTTGATGATCACTTACTTGATAAAATCATACGAGGCATATTTAAGGCATATTTAAGTATCGTGTGCATAGGTGTAAGAAATATCCACGTGGTGTTACAAATATGTCAGGCTGTAGCACTAATTATACTAACACGATATTCCTGTAAAAAACGTGTTTAGAAATCTGCAAAGCCTGATTCAGAATTTTTTGGAATATTAATATTTAACAACACATATCTGCAGCTGAATTTGATCTCACTCTCAAGTGTCCTCAGACAACTCCTGTCTTCTCTAACTTCACTTTGAAACCCATCCTTTGGTATCCTAACAGGATTATGACTAATTGCGCTCAATCTATACTCAGAAGTAAACGTTGATACGTCTTAGCGTATATTCATGGATATTCTTGTGAATAATTTTCCCAACCAGAGCAAAAGTGTCTTAAGAGGCATTTGTGGTTGTGTATTGCAAACAATAAGGCCCTAGTTCATGGCTGACAAATATAAACCACGGACATTTCTCCAGCCAGCACACTACAGCCCGTATCGACAGAACTTGAATTTATGTTAGGTGATGTTTCACCTATGAAACACGTCGGGGATTATCGACATTTCAGACGTTATCCAAATCCTGCAACAAAGCCTCAGGAATTCCACCAAATCCTTCCTCTGATATAGAATGATCTTAACGGGGCGAAGAAGTCTGGTCTGTTTCTATGCGCACACTGGCTGCTACCTACAATTATACTTTGTGTATATGTTCTTCTTATGTATAAAGTTGCGTGTCACTTGCTTAATAACATTTTGACCCTACATCGGAATGTAGCATCTATTCTACACATGGATTATCTATAACAAGCAAAGTGGAAAACGACTAAAACCTAACCTGACATCAATGGCTTTCGTGAGATTTTGCCTAGGAATTATTAGCCTTCAATCAACATATAAACAGACTCATCATGTTCACAAAGGTCATATTTTAGTCAACAGCTAAAACACTGTGATATTGTGTTGCTAATGATACTTCGTCTTTCCGTGTCGGCAGCAATCAAAGTACCCCTTAATATTTCAGGAATTTTTTCTCCCCGATATGATTGTTATTTCTCATCGAAATGATTGCATGAGTTTCCTAATGTACGATAGTCACGCTTAGTTATATGACATAACTTTCGAACAACACAAGCCGCCTTTTCCCTAGTTTTAATGCCACTAAATCTCTCTCTCTCTCTCGCTCTTTCTGTCAAACATCCTCTCTCTCTTCTCTTTGTCGTTGGCTCTCTCGTGGTCACAACAAAGGTCATGCATAAATATGTATGTAAGAACATCTGGTATTGCGAAGTGCTATACACATCATGTTGACTTTAGTAAGGGAAGAAAAAACAATGTCATATCTCGTGTACAAATAGACGTCAATATTGACTCATACCGGACAAGGACATATGATATGGATACTAAGCGTGTTACGACTGTATAACACATCTAAGAATGATGAATGCATCTGCTCTGTGTCGATGCTTGCTGATACCCACTACATGAAAGGAAGGTGTTTATTGTTTATCTCTCTTGTAAAAGACAAACTTGGGTGTAAATTTTGTAGCGTGTTGGAAATCAAATTGCAAATCACTTTCACTTCGTTTCCAGAGAATAAAACAGCAGTCATCTAAGAATCTCTTCATTGATGTTGAAATTAAATAGTTCGCCAAACGTCTCTTCTATTTTAGAATATAGTTCCTCTAAGTATCCTAGAACAAGGGTTGCATAGGTATGAGCCATATTTGTGCAGTACCATTAACTTGTTTATAATGGGAACCATCAAAACGAAAAGTGCTATTGCTCAGGATGAGCTTTATTCTTTCGGTAATGAATTGCTTAGGTATTCGATCTGGAATCACAGACAGACCTTTTTGTAGCCAGTAGCTCATAGCTTATATTCCTAGATCATATGGACTATTGGTGTAGAGATTAACAACAAAACTTACCAAGTTTGTACCCTCCTCTACTGATTTGGGGAGACTATTGAGGAAATCAGTATTACCCTGTAAATGGGTTTTGACGTGTTGGGTGAAGAAAAGAAACGCACGGGTAATTTTTCAACCCACTTTAATCCCAGTCAGACTATAAAAATATTATGACACCAAATTATATTCAATACTAGTACATGTTTAAATGAGGAATCAGTCACCAAAACATATCACCTGGTAAAAACAGTAATCATAAACACGTAGGTCGACAGATTTGGATGGGAAAACGTGCAACGGTGTGGGCGAAAAATTTCTTAAAACCGAAAGAACTGACTAAATGCTTATAGAGGGAAATCCTACCGCCATTCATTAAATCTTTCACGTTTACGAACAGATACACAATTTTCAGCAGGATAACGGCACACCTCATACAGTAGGCATCACAATGAAATTCTGCACCAGCCAGAATATAACCGTGCTTCCATGGCTCTCTGTATCCCCAGATTTTAAACCACTTGAACACCTTTGGAATTATCTTGATCGACGGCTTTAACGACGTCAGACGCTTCACAAACTACGGCAAGCATTGTAGGATGTAGGCACCGACATTAAAGCCGGCTCCGGTGCAGCGCTGGGGTTGTCGTGACATAAACGTACCTTCATTTGGTGCAGCTTCCCATTGACCCTCATCATACAAAGCTTGATATCTGTGAGGGGTTTATTTACTGTGCTATTGTCATTCAAAATACAGATATGTTGTTCCCAGATGAACCTCGGTGCGTTTCGTTTTTGAGAGAGTGTATATCTTCAAAATTGCTTAACTTATGTGTTGGACATTGTGGCCCCGCAATAATAGGTCGTAATTTTAAATCATTCGCAGATTGGGTGATAGACTTTTACTGAACTTAATAACCGCCCTTTTGTGAATTTGAGGAAGTCTGTAGAAGATACTTTCATTTTATTCGAAATTAATCAAGTAATCTTTTTTTTTACTGGAATAGCAGTCAAGTATATATTTTTTTAAGATTGAAGATTACTGTTTTTCCGAGCTTTCTGGAAGCTTAATATATACCATGTGTAAGAATGTCTAGTGACAGCTGCAGATAATAGTTGGTGTCCATGAAAACTGTCACAGGCTCCGTCTTTATCGGACTTTTGATTCACAATGAATTCATTTTGGAGAACGAGTTTAAGGCGTTCTGTTTTTACCCGAAAAGTTAGATCTACCTTTATAAGAATGTTCTGTGAAAGCGAATTCCTTATATTGCTCAAGGACTTTATCAGGGGCTTTGTTTTTATCAGCTTTAGGTGTGAAGTTACTTTTGTTTTTAGCGAGCGTCACATCTTCAGTACCTATGTCATATTCAAAATGGTCTCTATATGTATACATATATGTTGTGTTTTGGTACACACACGCACGCACGCACACACACACATACATACTATATATGCATGTGTACATATATACATCTTGAATCTTTCAATTTATGGGTAGTAAATATCCATAAATATATGATTTTATGTTTACATCCTTATAGCAACATGCACTGAACGTCAGTATTATACTATCGTGGCTTCTTAGTTTAGCCATTTCATTTAACAGCCCCAAAGAGACCGGAATGTAACATCACCAGTGACAACGACACAGAGGTTCTAACCCTGCATGAGGAAGTGACATTGACCGTGGATGTTACTGCGTATTACGATATCCGGGGCTCCTACTGTTCTGAAGATTCAAACTTCACACTGCAGACAGGTGCCGTCTCGCAGTTACTACATGCTGGTGACCAGGGTCTTTCACCAATAACATTCAATGTGACTGAAACACACTTGGGTGGGGTAAGGCTGGTATTCAACTATCAAGTGCAACACTGGAATCTCAGCTGCGGCGGTGTGACCCGACTCAACAACAGTGAGTAATGTGTGTTTCTTGAGTGAAAGATCCTAAAACCACAAACATATGTCCCGTGCCAAAACACAATAATGCTTATATGTACCGATATCCTGTCATGGGTTACCACTATCCTGTCACTATTTGGTTTGTTGTTAATTGTATTCCATGTGCAGTATCCTTACATCATGCCCAGAATCTAAATGCTGAGTTTGCCATTCATGAATAATAAACTGGAGCTATCGATAGAACAACCTCTTGTAAAAATGTCATTCCGTAAAAAATAATTACGTAAATTTATTGTTTATCCAATAAACACTACTGTGTAAGTGTATTGGCATATTGTGAGTGGGCGAGTCTGAGCGTGTAGCGATATCACGGCGGAGGGCACCGGAGATGGGCTTCACACATTGTGTCCATTGTGCGTTTTGAACGTAATTGCATGATTTTGAAAAATAATTTATTTATTGAAACCTACATGTCAATATTACCTTTGTGTGAATGATATAAACTATTTTCAATATCAAACGATGATTTTTACCTTGCACATACCAGAAGTATTGTAGGCTCAGAACTGTACGATGCCCACGTACTATAACTGTACTCATTGTGCATGAGTAACACAGTAATCTGATTCAACTTATCCTCGCAACCCTTGGACACGACGCTGCGTGTATTAATTAAAAAATCGTATTTCCATGGCGTGACTTTACTTTCAACAATTCACTGTCACGTTTCATATCAGTCCTTGCCAATTTACAAAACAATTCATATTTATTACGTTGCACTCGTCACAATTTCTTGCCTTCTTTCGATCGACTACACGGTTGCGTGTCCCAATTTCTGCATATGGCGGCGGCGGGTGGTTGTCGGGTGACGGCTGAGTGTAGCAGATGTTTATACTCCTTAACATTGCCACGGGTTGCTCTCGTCGTGTTGATCATATTTTGATGTGATATGAACCACAACCTCTTCCACATTTCATCTCATATCACTTTTGGGTCTAATTGAAATTATATATCATGCTCTTGCTTAAACTTCCCCTTTGTTACAGAAAGAAAACCACTGGACCAAGTAGCGACATCCTCAGTGCTAATCATTTCTGCTTCTGTAGTTGGCAGCCTGGTTCTAATCGTCGTCGTCGCCATCGTCATCGTGTTTGTCGTTAAGAGAAAGGTAAATCGAATTAAACAACGCTCGTCAGTTTAATCTTGTTCGCCTCCATACATAACTGTGGGGCAACGCACAAGTGCTGCTTATGCTGCCGTGGAAGTGAATAACTATCCGACCACCATCTGGTCCAGGTCGATCCCACAAGGTAGATGTGATCGATGCAGGAGGTTATGCTAGTGTCGCAGATGTCGTCCCTAACGGTGAACACACATGTCCTTGGCCACCAAGGGATGAATCTGATGAATTATCTCCACCATCTGCAGATAGCCCTAAGAAGGAGATAGGTGTCATTGTACAGAAGATTGTCCCAGAAGATGAGTGAGTGAGTGAGTTAATGCTTAACGTCACATCGGCAATATCTCAGTCATATCGTGACGAGAATATTCAACAATGAAAAAGAGCATATATAAATCATAAAAACCCGTCAACGAAGGACAGTAAAACAACTAGAATATCACCATTTCAATTAAAACTAGCATGGAAAGTTAAAACTAATAGCACTATTTAGACAATACAATATAAAAACAGACTATAGATCGCCAACAACAGAAGGTAGATCACCACACTAGGAACCATGGGGACTTACAGTACCTTTGCTACCTGCATGGTCCCTAGTTGGATTTACACCATCCCTTCAGCTGCTGGCGATTGTATGAAAAGTTAGCCTAAATTAAAAGAACATGAATGCTACGATTAAAATCCTGGTAGACTTAAATTTACTGTGAATGT
Source organism: Haliotis asinina (assembly GCF_037392515.1). NCBI lineage: Eukaryota > Metazoa > Mollusca > Gastropoda > Lepetellida > Haliotidae > Haliotis > Haliotis asinina. Next base: position 8,299,052 of record NC_090280.1, read on the forward strand.
TTGTGGACTTACGTACCCTCTCAGGAGGACAATATTTTTACAATACTTCAACCCCCTTTGAGGGTACAGCCACCAACGATTCAAGTTACTAATTCAAACTACCAATCATTAAAATGCATCTATTTACACAACATAATTTTCAAAATTCCACCAAAAAATCAATTTCTTTTAAAAAACCAATGAATAAATGACAACTAACAGTGCTAAAAAGGTCCTTGATAGTTTTGACTATCCTATTACTCCTGATCCGCGCTTTGCTCCTTTATGTAAAGTCTTTCTGTTTTGCCCGTACCAACAGTAATCTTTCATGCAGATTTCCCCATCTCCTTGTAAGAAAGTTTCACAGATTCCTAAAATATCTGGATTTAAAATCTCAATTACATCACATTTAAAATTAAAAGCATCAGCGTTCTTAGAGTGTTTTTTGAAGCCCCTGGTATTCCAAACACCAAGCCAGAGTCCCTATGTAAGTTTAACATGTGTGCTGGATGTACTTGAGATCTTCCCATTTTTGTTCAGTCTGAGGTTCACTACATTTCACTACCTCAATAGGTTTCGCACATTTTGGTTCAGTTGTTCACACGGTTCATTTGTTTGATTTCCACGAAGGCCTTTAATTACTGTTGTATTTTCTTCTGCTGTTATTTTCTTATTTTCAATATTCTATACAACATCAGCATCGGATTTTTCATGGTCATTGATTCTTCCTTGAACTTTGTCAAAATCTTTCTGGAACTCCTCCTTTACCTTCCCTACCTCCTCCTCTATGGTGCTTGTTATTAGTGCAGTAAGTTTTGATTCTAAATTGTTTTCAAATCATCCATACGTCTCCTTAATGTCGAAACAGCAAGGCCTAATTCCTCTGAAAGTTTATAGACTGCGCTTAGTACAGCATTGTCTCTTTGCTTCTGTAGTGTGTCGTCACTTTGTTTTGGTTTTGGTTGGGTATTTATCGGCGCTTCAATTACCCCTGTGTCTGTTCTGTGTACGTCTAGCTCTACGATGCGTGTTGTGCCGTAGTTCTTTATTTTCTTGTTTATTGTCAGCATTTCACTCGCCTTAGAATTGGTGTCATCGGATTCCCCAGAGAGACTTCTCTTCTTACATGCAGGCTCATAACTACCTGTGTGCATCATTTCGACTCGTACCGGACTGGGAGACGCCATTACATTGTCAACGAATTCGGTAGCCGACATCATTTTGCTTATGTGTGGTTACTAATGTCTATATCTGATCGCAAATCGAACGGATATAATGTCACTGTATGTCGTATGAGTGTCTTTGTCTATGTGATGCGGATTTATAAACTTTACTCGTGATTTGAGAAAATTTTCCGGAGCTCCGAAGTTCTTCTTCTTGCGTCAAGGGACGTAATCTCTAATTGGTCCCTTAAATTTAGAAATTCACGGAACAACAAAATGCTTAGGTTGATCGCTTGTTGTTATTGTAAGAGCATGTAACACTGAAATAACATATTTTCTTCTTCTTCTTCTTCTGTCATGGGTCAATGACCCTGGGGTGGGTTGCAGATCCCCAACAATCAGCAGTAACAATAGTTACGCAAAGATTAAAATTTCCACCTTGTTAATTTAGACAACAGACAGCAAGAACCACTGTGTATGTCTTCCATTCGTTACAGAAAATCACAACCATTAACCTCAATTCACGTACAAAGAGTATACATTATCATGTGAATGATGCGCATAAAGAACGCTCTTGAATTCAACCTGTATTCGAAGGTTTACACAATTCACTACTCCAATCACCACACGTAAATACAGGGAGAATAGCATATACTCAGGAAAAATAAGAATGTGACATTATGAGACCAACCAAACATTTTATTATTATTTCATGTTGTCGGGCATAAATGTTGAACTTGAGTGTGATCACAACATATTTCGGGCAGATGAAACGAATACAGATAAGTAAACATTCACAGATACTTGATAATACTTGAAGAATAGATCTCATAAAGAAAGAAGAACGAGGCGTGTATGGTCTGATAGAGATAGATATTGAGAGAAAGAATCTACGAACCAAGATATTTATAACAACACAAAGAACTATCCAATAGCCAACGACACCCAGAACAAGAAACATAAGACTTACAAAATATATAATTGAGTGGATAACGCACTTGGTACAGCAGCATATTATCCAGCTGCAAGTGATCCAGTTAAGTTATATTTATATTTGACCAGGTCGCCCTCGCACGAGATCACTCTGTTACCTGTCCCTCGTTCTCAGTAATGCCTGCAATGTATGTTGAATTTCTTCAGTTACACTGGTCTAAATCATCAATTTTCTGTGTGACTTCTTTTCTAAGCAATATAATCTGTGCCTTGAGGGGTTTGCTTTTGCCTTTGAGTTTAGAGATTGCGTTTAGAGTTTGCACAACATATCTAAAATGCTCTGTTATGAGATCAGTAGTGATCTTCATAAATGATCTTCATAAAATTTCTCGTTACTGAGGCAGCATTAACGCGTTAGAGAGTTTCGATGTTAATACATCTGTTAACGCATAATTGGTAAATTGGAACACTGAAGTAGACAGGAATGGGAGCGTTTTATCAGTATTTGGTGTAATAGATCTGTCAGTACCTGGGCTTTTGGTAGCAGTTGTCTGTTTTGGCGTACTCGTCGATGTAGGTGACAACCCACTAAAACTGTGTTCAGGTGAGTCCTGAAAGAATATTGTCGGCTGCAACATCGGTTTTGTTGACTTGCTCGGCTGATGTTAAACAGGCTACGTCTGCTTCATTTTCCCATTTTGCGAGCGCGAACGTGGTGTCTTTGGGTCCATTGTCCGTTGTTTTCCCCTCGTAGTGGCAAAAACAAGTTCCACACTACAGTATATCCAGCAGATAAGTTGCAAATTACAATTGACACTAGTGAAACATGTGAGAGTATGGATTTTCATTGATCGCTTGCCATGGGTAAAATTATCCACAACTTAGCGAGAGCTCACACACACACGTTTACCCGCCGTTGCTGGATGCTGGATTCCTGTTAAATTAACGGAAATCGTCCAATTAATTATTTGTCCAAGAGATTCTGTAATCATGCTGCATTTACATGTCTATTGTCAGCCAAAGGTGATTTATTTCTCACAACACAGAGAACTAAGTTTTATTCTGCATCCTTTCTCTCGCATTTCATGGATGGTATAACCTGAGGGATAGGTTGTTTAATTTCGATTTTTAAAACTGACATGACATTCCTTTATAAAAGCTACCTTTCAAAACGTAGAACTTATATAACTTATAGGTACAATGCGTGAGGCCCCTTTCAGGTGTCCCCCGCCGAGATATTGCTGGAATGTTCTTGAAAGCGGCGTGAAACAAAACTCACTCACTTTTTCTTGTTAGTTTTTATGATATAGGGCAGTGTAACGTATTGTGAAAAGACCTGCTGTGTTTATGGTTTTTGCTTAGTGGGTGTCAGCAGAGGGCGGGTTGCTAGTATGAGAGTTTTTTTTCTTTCTTTCAAGGTGAAGTGTTGTTTTTGTAAATAAAATGAGCATCCTGACTGATTCGGTTGATCTTATTATATATTTTGAACCTGTTACCCCTTTCCAAAAGGTATCAATAAGCATATCTGTGAAAATCGTATTCATGTATCGTACTAGGTTACCTCCCTTGCGCAATAATAAAGCTTATGTGCTTGCAACTCAAGACTTGAACATAACCTGAAAGAGGAAGCTGTTGACTATTTTACATTTGACACATCTCGCAAGGGTGGCAGAGGCATTGATCTCTCGAAAGATGTTGGATACGCGTTCATCATGTGAGACAAAGCGAGAATTTGACAATTTCAAGGTTGTATTCAAAAGTGATAGATCATAACATTAGACAACGTGCAAGTGTGGCCACGGATGGGATAGTTATAAGGGAGAATATAAAGGGTGCAGTTTCAGTGTACGTTTCAAGGAAAGTATGAAACAGGTAAGCATATTAGATTTTTCTTCTCCCACCCACACATATTTGATCCTTATTTCTGAGTGACTGAGTGAATATTGTTTAACTCCCCAGTCAGCTTTGCTTGAGCTCCTGTGTGAAACAGAAGACTGGAGTTTTCTGCTCTAAACACGTCTGGCAGCATGAGGTCAATCGATGCGATTCAGAAAAGAATTAAATATTCTCGACGTTTCCAGCATCTGACTCCCATTGTGCTTTGTTGTGAAGTGAATGTGGCACGAATTATCACTGTTACTCAAACGGACCTCTGCTGTAATACCATACCCGTCCTCTCGATAGATATCAAACATGTATGAGGATGATATAACCAAGGCCATCATGACGGTTAATACGATGGCATGAAGTAACAATTTTGACAATATTAATAATAAAATATAAGTGAAGCACAAGCACACTGATGCTGTTTTTAACATGTAACCATGCACTATGTCGTGTCCAGAATAATGTTTTAACTTGACAGTTACTAATTTAACCGCTGCTAATTGTTGCTCAGCTGTGCACTTTGCTTTATGGTCTTTGTTGGAGGGACCTACTAATGGTTGAAAGTTTACTTCATTAGTATACGATCACGTCGTATAACGCTTACGTTGCTTTGTTATGCGGTTTCCGGTCTTGAAATAATGCAAAGCACTAACTCATTTCTCATGTAAATAGTGAGAATAGTAATGGCGTAAATAACACACGTAATTGTCTAATATATTTGCTTTAAATGTAGACCTGTGTCGTCAAGAGTAAATATAGGATGTAAAGGGAAGAGTTATTCTCTCCTGATTAACTCCTGCTAACATAACGAAGTCACGAGAAACCATTCTCTTTCGAGTATGTATTGGTGTATTTTCGAGTGTATGTAAATGTATAAATGACAGTCGTGTGAGGCACAGGTAAACTGTAGCTCAAATGGGGTTGCGCAGCATAGAAAATATGACAAGTCTTCTTGAGTGAGTGAGTGAGTTAATATTTAACGTCACATCGGCAATATCTCAGCCATATCGTGACGGGAACATTTCACATTTAAATGGAATATATGCATATGTTAAAGGATCTGTCGTCAGAGGACAGTAAAATAACTAGAATATCACAGATATACATGTAAAACTAGTAATTATATATAAAACCTTTGAGCCAGAAGGGACAACACAGTATAAAAACAGGCTATAGATCGCCAACAGCTGAAGGTAGATCACCATACTAGGGACCATGGGGACTTACAGTACCTTTGCTACCTGCATGGACCCTAGCTGGATTTACACCATCCCTTCAGCTGCTGACGATTGTAGGAAATCTTAGCCAAACCTAAAATAACAGAAATACTACGTTTAAAACTCCTGGTAAGCTTAAATTCACTTTGAATGTTTCAGGACTTACGTACCCTCTTAGGAGGACAATAATTTTACAATACTTCAACCCCCTTTGAGGGTACTGCCACTAACAATCTCAGTTACTAATCTAAACTACCAATAATAAATTGTTTAATTATTTACAAGTCACTTAATAAATCTAATTCTTTTAAAAACGCAATAATTAAATGATAACTGACATTATTAAAAAGATCCTTCATAGTTCGGGATTTGAAATATGTGTCCCTTGTGATGGAATATTCAACACAGTCAAGCAAGACATGCTTGACCGTGATTCTTTCATCACAAGGGACACAAAAAGGAGGATCCTCACCTTTAAGCAGATATCCATGTGTATATCTTGTGTGGCCAATGCGACATCGTCGCATGATGACCTCCTCAAATCTGGACTGAAAACCCAAGTAGGTGTAACCAATATACGGTTTTATTTCATGTAATTTATTGATACCTACTTGAGTGTTCCACTTCTTCTGCATCAGATCACGGATATACGTTCTAATGCAAGCTTTGTAATCAGTGTATGGAATAAGAAGAGGTGTCACAGATTTGTTGAGTGCTGCCTTAGCAGCAAGGTCAGCCAGTGTGTTACCAGAAATACCTACGTGGCTGGGTAACCAACAGAAGACGATGTCGTATTGGCCAGTAGCAAGATCATTATACAATTCAATAATTTCTATTAAAAGTGGATGTTTACAAGAAATATTTTTAATAGCCTGAAGACAAGAAAGAGAGTCTGAATAAGTAGTATATACAATGGGGGTTTTAAAACACTTTCAAGAAAAGTCTCTACAAAGCCTTATTTACTAAATAAGGCTTTGGTTGGGCCCTTAGCTCTTGCTACTATTACCCCTACTACTTAACGTGTGTTGGAGGTAGCACTGTGCCGTACGGTACGATCAATAATTCTTCTCTTACAAACCCCCTACCCGGCCCATCCCTCAAGTAGTATAAGTTAGGTTTGTCGGCTTTTATATCCACTTTATCTATGTTGTAAGTTTTGACTGACCATATAGGATCGGTGGCCCGCTTACGGCTATCACCCTCGTGTTCCCCCGGCTGGTATAGATACCTCACTAGGGCCCTATCTGGTATCTGTTTCTCCTTCCCACGCAATGGAGCGGCCGACTCTGCAACTATTGATTTTAGTTTGATAGCGTCTGACGGTTTCTTACCGGTGAGACGGGTGACTTCATGGTTGATTGCCGACACCACCTTGGGTAACCTCGTGACCCATTCAGTCGATCGTTTTCCAGGGTTGGCCATCTCCCTAGCATACTGATGGCCGAACAAGCGCTCAGCCAAAGTCCTATTAAATCTCTCAACTATGGCTTGGCTGCGATGGGCTCCGGCCGTGCCACGCCTGACCTGTGTATCGTGTTTGGCTAGCAGTTGTGACACGGCACCCATGAACTCCCGTCCGGGGTCAACTTGCAGCTCTGTTGGCCACGTCAGCGGACTGCGTTTGTATATGCGTTCGAATCCTCTGGCTACCTGGGCCGAATCTTTCATGGTCAAGGGTTCGGCTTCCTTGTAACGACTGGCTACGTCCACTACGGTTAAGGCATACTTGTACCTCTTGTCGTGGGGTAGGAACAGTAGGTCTGCCTGGTGAACGCTATTAGGTATGTTAATACCGAACCTCCTTCTAGGCACGTAGCGTGGTGCCGGCAAATAGATCTGCCACAGGGCTTGTTTTTCAAGCCACGCTTTGGCTTCCTCCGGGGGTACTCGCGCTATTTTAGCTAGCTTATCTACTGCGCTAGTTCCTTTCCAGTACCCACGCGGGCTGTAGTAAATAGCCTCAAATTTTTTCATGTCCATACGCGTATGTGTTTATCCCATCAATAGCTATCCAACGTTTCGTGTCCATAGGCGACAGGGACGTCTTGTTTATAGTCAGTCCGTATATCTTATGTCCATCACTTCTAAGTGTGTTCATTTTATGCCTAAAGGTACGGGTCTTGAACAGAGCTTCCTTGAATCTGACGTGTTTGATGTGTTGTTTCACCACATACTTCTTAACCCCCTTAGCCTTCCGGATCTCACTATTGTCGGCTTTCAGTATGGAGTACATCTTAGGTCTCAAACCTATGTACTCGGTTATGGGCGTGCCAGCACACTCGTCCTTCATCTTACCTAGGACCTTTTTATTTACCGTACTGTGTATGGCATGGGTCTTAGGGTAGTCGCTGGTGTCGTATAAATCGAGGTGTTTTTTCATGTCCTCGTACACGTCCTCGGTTCGAATCTCCATCAGCAGGGAATCCGTGTCAGTGTACAGCACTTCACACCTGTCACCGTACTGTTTCTTGAGCTCGTTGTAGTAAAAGTCGTACATCAGGTGTTTGAATAAATCGAGGATTCTCATCCCCACGTAAACAGGCCGGTTGAATTTTATGTGGCTTTTCTTCATGTGTAGGGCAACCAGGTTGTCTGTGAATATCTTACTACGGTTGAATGCCGGACTGGCTATCAATCTCCTGAGCTTGTCTTCCTCACTCGACCGAACCAGCTTCACGGTCACGCGTTTCCTGAGGTTCTCCATAGTCTTACCAAACACCGAGTTGTTCATGAGCTTGTAGAGATTTTTCTCAAAATCACTGGTGGCTTTTTTTCGTAGGTCTGTGTTCATTCTGATGTAGGGCTCCATCCATGGGCTCTGGTCGAACATGAGCACCCTGTGTATTTTGGTCAGCCTCATACCCAACGACAGGTACAGCTGTAGGTTGCGATAGTGAACGATGTACTTGGTCTTATTCATTAAGTTAGGCACGAGTTTTTCAACGTCTGTCACACGCCCACCTAACAAGTTATGTTGGTACTCAGACATCCAGTCTGGGTTAACCCTCATACGTTCGGGGGCCAGGGGGTAGCTGTTGTGTGATGTGTGTAATTCCTTGGTATACTCTAAGTCAACCTCGAGGATATACCCTTTGTTCGAATCTGGTGCAACCCCCATAACATCAACGTGGGGTACCCATTCGAATCCCCCTGTAGGTAGATACTGGCTCATGGCCCAGCCGTACAGGTTGTTTGCGTCGAGGTAGAGAATGTGATTGGTTGGCTTGTTAGGATCGTAACCTTTCACGTATTGATTATTTGCTTTAGCGTATCGTTTGGATGCCATGGAAATCCCACCTCGCAAGCCTTTCTCAATGAATAGGTGCATGTCGTAATCTGTGAGCAATTCCAAATTAACTCCGGTCTTTTTAAGCAAGGCGTCCCACGACAGACCTGGGCTGGTGTAATACCATGCGGGGTCGAGTTTATACTGCTTGAAACACGTTCGCCTAAACGTCTCAAACACGTCGGCTAACAGCAGTACATCTGTCCTCAAGTACAGGTCGTGATAATCACCCAGGTTCTTACAACCCAGTTTATTCCATACGTTAGTCGCGTGCGAGTAATCATCTCGTGAGACGGACGCCTCATTCAGCTTGCTATAAAAGCAGTCAATAGGGGGTAGTCTGGTCTCAGTGAACTTGACCCAACTATCCATGTACTCATAGGTCTACACACCCTTCCTCATAAGCAGTTGGCCTTGACCAGACTGTCGAGTGACGACAGGAGGAACTGAAACGAGTCAATGAACCTAAGTCCGTTTAAGCTGAAGGAGATGTATCTCTCCATGTTGTTGGGGATGCACGTTATATTACCATCGATTTTCGTGATGGCCTGCATGATCAAGTGTGAGTCGTACCCTCTCAAGTTGTGAAAGACAACGGGGATGTTTATTGTCTTAGGGTTGATTTTAAGCTTGAGGTTGCACGCGCTGTGAGCGGCGCCTCTATACTTACCAGTTATGTGGCAGTGATCTCTCACCGAATCACCGTTAAGTGGTGAGTCACACACGTGACAGTTAGTGCTACTAGCGTGAGCTAGCCTGTCGACTCGGGTCATACGTATGGGAGCGATTCTATACAATGCATTCCTAATAATTTTTTCTTCCTCCTGCAAACACTTTAGAAACCTTTCAGCCGCGTCAGGGCCCCTATACACTACCGGAGCTTTTGTTTCCCCGTCACAACGGACGACAATGTATCCAAACCCACAGGCTTTATGCTCTTGTGTTTTGTGGGTGATGGGAACCTCGCCGGCGGCACCACTGGGGGAATCCCCCACCACCAAGGCTTTGAAGTCGGCGTATATGATATAAGGCACAGACATTTGGTTCTTGTGGTTACCGAATTTTAGGATATTATCACCTTCCTTAGGCATGTCGACTCGTATGGCCGTCTGCCCCACACCTTGACAATCATCCCGGTGGGATTCTAATAAATCAGCTCGTGTGAAGCCATGTAGGCATCGTTCACAGAAGTGGGTCTTTTCTCTGTGTGCCGATTGGTCATACAACAGCCTGCTAAAGTGTTTTATCCATGTGTAGTGATACTTGTCACCTCGCTGGATCATGAATATATTGATAACTTGGCGATCCTTCACCGGGCTGACCCTGTGTACTATTGTTGTGTTACCTTCGTGCCCAAAGACATTTATAGCCAGATTATTCTGTTTTTCTACTTTAGTGATCTGGGATATGGGGGTGGGTTCATCTATACCATCCCAGTTGAGCCCATCATCCTGAGGATAATTAGAAGACCTGTTCGGATTAGTGTCAGCTGGAAATAAGGCTGACCTGATAGCTAACCTCAGGCAATCGTTTCCTCTATTCTTAACGTTTACTATGGCATGTTTGTTCCTATAGTAGGGGGGCAAGGCTAGGTATGACCCGCCTCTGAACGGCACGTAGTTAGCTATGTCTAGATAGACATTATCGATTTTATCTACAGCCCACCCGGACCCCAAGTGTGTGTAGCGTTCTAGGTATTCTCGTATCTGCTGAAAACTGGTATCGATTGATGCGTCAATGGTCTCTGTATGTGTGACGACCTCTTGTTGACCTCGGAAGTAAGGCTGAACATATTCATCCTGCTTATCGAGCGACATTTTCACTGTGATCTGAAACTTGATACTTCCTAGGTTATTTAGTTCCTGGTTGACCTTATCAGCCATCAGAGGCTTGATATCTGTAATGTCTATGTTTCTATCAACGTGCATGCGCCAACCTCTCAAATAGTTGCCTACAGCGCTCTCAGTGCGCACGAACTGTAGGTCAATAGCTCTATTCTGTCGTAATAATTCTACAAGCTGTGGTTTTCTCATACGGGAATACCCGCCTAAACCCAAATCGTGTGCCTCGGCTTTCAGTTGTTTTACAGTGGGTACGGGGGCATGTGATAACAATGCGGTTAACCCGGCTCTCCCCAGGGTTGAATAACCCGTGTATCCAAGCTGTTTTGCTTGAGCTTTTAATTGTTTTACCGTAGGAGGGGCTTCTAAACCTAGTAATCTCAACAATGCTGACTTCCGCATTCGAGAATACCCGATCACACCTCTTTGTTTTGCGACCCGCTTAAGCTCGCGTACAGTAGTCATAGTGTTTACACCTAACATAACCAATGTCTAATTGGTTCATAGTAAAGGGAGGTAACCTTGATAAAAAAATATGTGGCTGTTCCTTGTGTATATGAGTAAAACATTTATTTGGTGTCTATCTTGAGCAGTCGCCTACGTTCTTTTATGTAGTCCTTTTTATTCTCGTAGATGAGTTGATGTCTGACTACGTTCGCTCCGTGAGCTTTACATAGACAGTAGTGTCCTTTAACCCCGATACCACACACAGAACACGTGTAGTTAGGACTTCCCATATGGAAACAACAGAACCCCTGATTCCTGCATTTCCTACCACAGGCCTCGGTCTTCCCCATAAGTATGTATTCGCATCGGTATGGAGCGGGTCTCATGTTTACTTATATAGGTATTTAATTTAATTGCTTCGCAACCAACGCAGTAGCTGCTATACCCAACACTATGAAGCCCAGTTCACGATTCATTTGTCCCTTGGATGGTGTGTAGTACTGAGCGAGTGTGGGTTTATTGAGCGGTTCCAATCGTTTACCAGTTAGTAGGTAGTATTCTTTCATTGCTTCATCGACATCGTTGAATGTTTGAACGGCATGGTTTTCACGCTGGAGTTGTTCGTTAATAAAATCGATCCTCTGGAGGCGTTTTTTAGCGTACTCGGCCTGTGCCCTTTGTAATTTCTCAGTAGCGAGATCGTGCCGCTTCCTTTCTTCCTGTATTTCAGCCGCGTGATCATCTCGTAGTTTCGAGAAGAGGAAATTACTCCCGGAAAATGCCAGGGCATTCACTAACGCCCCACCGACCATCATAGCTATCGTGGCCATCCTATATTTATTTCATTATATACACCTGGAAATTAATCAAGCAACACCCCAATTTTTTCTATTGGAGCAACTTTGAAGTGTTCTGACAATCAAAATATGCCGGGTTGATATAGTTTGACACTTTTTTATTCAACAGACGATCTCTGACAAACAACTTAAAGGGAAAAAGTATCAAGTCTTTGCTTTATTGCAACGAAATCCAAATTCTTAAAACTGTCTTAAATTCATGAAAAAATGGACACAATTTACTATTCATCCACAGACGTTGTTGTCAGGTGTATTAACACAAATGTCACATGGAAAGAAAGAACAGTCATCTGAGAGTCTGCACACCGACTTTCATCAATATCTAGTGTGTCCTCCCTGCGCACGCACCACCGATTCCAGACGCCTCCTCATTCCTTGGATGAGTCTCCGGATCTGATTCTGGGGGATCCTGTTCCACTCCTCATGCAGGGCAGCCGTCAATTCGTTGAGATTATGGACTGGTGGGTCTCTCTGCCTCACACGACGGCCAATAAAGTCCCACAAATGTTCAATGGGGTTGAGGTCAGGGCTCATGGCAGGCCATGGAATTCTGTCAATTGCATTTTGCCGCAAAAAATCATTTACAGCATGCGCCCTGTGAGGTCTAGCATTGTCGTCCATAAATATGGGTCTCGTTGCCAGAGGATGGTTCTCAAAATGAGGTACCACAGCCCTGTCAAGAACCTCCTGTTGGTAACGAACACCGTTAAGGTTGCCACGGATGGTAATGATATCCAACTTGCAGTTCATGGAAATGCACCCCCATACCATAACGGAACCTCCCCCAAAGGCCACAGTCTCCTGGATGTTCCGTGGAGCCATTGCTGTGTTCCTCTGCCTCCAGACCAGAGTACGACCGTCCACCATGTGCAGCAAGAACCGGCTCTCATCTGAGAAATGGACCTTCCTCCAAGAGGCAATGTTCCAGTGCAAACGGTCATTACACCAGGCCAGTCGGGCTGCCTTATGGGCTGGAGACAGTCTGGGTCGCTTGATTGGCCTCCTTGCCCGGTATCCTGCAGCTTTCAGACGATTCCGAACAGTCCTGTTCGAGATGGGTCTCCCTGGAAGCCACTCCTGTCTCAACCGAGAGCTCGAGTCGAAGGACCTGCGCCGTACAAGTCTCAGTAAAGCTCTGTCCTCCCGGACTGTGGTCTTCCTGGGTCTTCCTGGTCTAGGCAGGTCTTTAACTTCATTAGTGGCCCGGTATTTTTTCAAAAGTTTTGAAATTATGGAATGATGTCGTCCGATTTGAGTCCCGATTTGTCTTAGAGACATACCAGCATTCCTCATGCCGATTATTTGCCAACGAGTGGCCTCTGATAATTTCCTACGTGCCATGACATTGAAATGAATGAAAAACCGAATGCAATCGACAACCTGCGCTTGTAAACACCCCAGGGAAAAAGTGCATTTTTCGAAAGTTGAGGTTAAAGCAATGCACGTGCGCTGTGCAAGCTTCACGCGCGTCATATCAACCCATGGAAAGCTCATGCTGTATGTCAATACATCAAAATTGAATAATCAATCATCAAAATTACTTCGTTAAACTTTGTTAAGTTTTTATGTGTCTTTGAATTTGGTGTTGCTTAATTAATTTCCATATGTATATTATCAGGTATTATCCCTTGTTTTACTAGGATGTCTTTTGTGGCCATCGCCATACCAAGGTTCATTATGAGCATACCCATATCCTGCAGGTTGAAATCTAGCTTGATAGTTGGTTGTTTAAGCACCATTTTAGTCAACCGAGCGTACCCTACGGCTAGACTGGCGACCACTGTGGCGTGGTATGCGTCGTTGACGAACGTTTTCCCCTCAGACATTATGTATATATAAAAATATTTTAAATTATAACATGATATGCGGGTCGACAGTGGGGGTTACCACCTCACTGTTGGGGGGTACCACCTCACTGTGGGAGGGTACTCCCACGTATAACCATGTTATAACCACGGCAGCACCTACAGCCAACAACAGTCGGGGGTTGATAATTTTATGTTGGTTACACCACCGTTTTTTACTGGCAGCTACTCTCTTAGGATTCTTCTGCCTGGTTACTGTTTCCCTGGTCTCCACCGTCACCTCGGGAGGGGTTTCCCTCACTGGTTCCTGTGTCACTTCCGTCACCTCGGGAGCAGCATCCATCTATACTATTATTATTATTTTTTCTCTCAAATTGACAATGCTTTGCCGTGATAATCGCCGCCGTCACTGGAGCCAACAACATACCATATTTGTGGTACAGCCCGCAGCTGATAGAACTCACGGCGTGTTCGATAAAAGGGTCTTTCTCGAGGTCCTCCCACAGGTAAAGTCGGCGCTCTGGTGGAATGGGAACGAAGTATGACACAGTACCGGTGTATATCTGGGTCATAGCCGGTCCTATTGTCTTTGTCATTTCTGCTCCGAGCCGGGACTCGTATCTAGCGTACAGCTTATCGATTTCTTCGGCTGACATTTTGTGAATTTTATCCGGAGTGTAGTCTCCAAAGTAATGTTTGGCTTTGCCGCCAACAGCCAACGCCACCAGTTTCTCTCGCTTATCATTAGTGGGGGAACCCTCCACCAACAATTGTTCGAGCAATTCCTCACACTCCATCTTATAATATAACAAGTAAGATTTAGTTTTAACTATATAATACCCGATGCAGACAAAACACAGAGAAATGAAGGTTAAGTTGCACACGACAAACACTTCAAATATCATAGCTATACTTAGCATTTGCTTAGCTTTAGCTTAGCTTTGCTTAGCTTTGCTTAGCTTTAGCACACCCTATATGCTACTGGTTGGTCGGTCTTTAGCACGAGCTTAGCGTGTTTAGTTTCAGCGAGCTGTTTCTTCACCCGTTCCCGTTCTAATTTGCTCATCACATCGTTCTCTCTCAAACACTCCTCGAACGAATCCCTGTCCTTGCAGTGAAATAAGGCCACCCATCGCGTCTGCTCCCTGAGGTCTTTCAACACCGAGTTGAACTTCTGCGTTAGCACCCAGACGCTGTGATTTGCATGCTGGCCGGAGAAGGCCAGGTACGATAGCATGTCTCTCTTTTTTGTTATCTCGCGATTAGCGCTGCAGTCGTCCAGTATGAACAGCGTCGGTTCCCCTTTAAATTTCTCGTGAAGAGCTTTCAACCAGTCCTGCAGGCGTGTTCCAGGGTCGATTTTGTGTACGTCCGGGTCCGTCATCACCCAAGGTCGCGCGTACGTTTTATTCATGCTCAGAGTAGGGCACATGATAACAATGTTATCGAACACATCCTTGTAGTAACCCTCCAACATATCCAAGACGAAAACGGTCTTCCCACAGCCAGTCTGCCCGCACACTATGGCGCAGTGTGGGTCAGTGGGTAGGTCAATAGATGGCTTGCACGAATCTCCCATTGTCTATATTAAGTTGCGCGTCCATAATAACGTACAGATATAATTTCAACTTACCAGCGGGTTGAGCCTTCTTAGTAATCTGGATGGTTATCCCTTCGCTGCCGTTATCTATACGGCGCCCGCTACCGTGCAGTTTATCATCATCCGTGGATCGCATGTCCAACCATAGGGCGTACTTGGTGGTCAGGTATTCACCGATCTGCACGGAGCCGAGGTCCAGGTCCTTTGTTATGTAATCCCCCACTGGTAGCTTTTTTATCTCATCCCACTGCTGGTGTGGTCTCATACCATGACTGAACAGCTGGTTGGGCACGCCCTCGATGGTCACTTCCACCTTTTCAATCTCGGGGTTGAAAAACTTCTCGCTGTCCCTCCGGAATGGATCGTAATCCTCCACGGGGACGACCAGGATACCTTTCATCGATCGCGCCGGCACGTTCAGGTTGATATTCCACACAGTGTCGCTCTTATCTCGCACGACTGATCTATGCCTCAGTACGCGATCGTACAGGATAGCCATCATCCCAGAGTACTGGCTTCGAACCTGCCTGGCCAGCTCCGGGCTAGTGACCATGTTGAACTCCAGAGAGATGTTGTCTATGGCATAACTGGCCTCATCACCGTTCGGCGTACGCACTACTTTGCTATAGTCGTTAAACGTGAGCTCGTATTCGAGCCTATCACCCAGCGCGGCCTGGTAAAACGGCGCGTGTCCCGTGAGCAACTCGAAGTCGAGCGGCACGCAGAATCGATTCCCGTATGCTCGATCGATGGCCTTTTCACCGTCCGATAGCTTGTCTAGCTGGTCTGTCGTGAAGGCATACCCTATGCGCGACCGGGTTGATTTGCTGATACCCTGGTACACATCATTGACTCGTTCTCCCTCGCTTTTCCAGAGATCCCCGTAGCAGTGAAACACGTCGCTGTCGTCGATACTCAGCACCTCGTTACCGCTGATCTTGACGGTCGTTTTCTTGATGATAGCTCGACCCACGTTCCGCACTAGCTCGCGTTTGTCGTTGTCGGAGGTCAATGTGATATTGAACGCCAGTCGAACAGTGCCTGGTACAATGAGGTCATTCTCACCAAGGTTTGGAAATCTAACCAGCAGAGTTTGATTCTGGTCTATCTTGCTGGGATTGTTGGTGATGGTCACCGACTGGCGCACGGCTCTGGCGCCTAATGGCTCTCTCAATCTTCTGAAAGGATCTAATTTTCTGCCGTACATTGTTATATAAAGGAAATATATTTTTAATACTAATGGATGAAGACATACCTATGGATGATATGTGGGACGATAGTGCCCAGGCATTCAATGATGACCAGGAGACCTCATTCTCAGGTGACGCACTCATGGAGGGCGCCGTCGACGATTATTACAACGCAGTTGAAAATAAATCCAAACTCAAGCCGTTGGGAAGGAACTATTCCAGGTTTACCCTCGATAGCAATGGCACGCTGCGTTTGAAGGCTCACCCGGAGATCGATCTCGTGCATAAACGCACGAGAGAACCGCTTGCTTTATCAACACTGAGCAGTCGACATGGGAGTAACTTTGTCCGCGATGAACTAGGCTTCATAGATTACGGTGGCGTGCGACCTAAGCAGTATCCTCCGAAGTTAGTTCAAAGTCTGGAAGGCATCAGGGACGCCGCATCGGATCAAAACATGACTTATGATATTGAAAAGGTGTTGGCCGACTACAAGAACAAGCCCTTCCCGGGTCTCGAAATTACCTTTCGGGAACTGAAGGGGTTGGACCTGTTGATGCAAACCATTCGTGGTCAGCTCTGGAAAAGCACGGCCAAAATGAGTGAGATAGACGACCACATCGCCTATGAAAAGGAAAAACTCGGTGAAACTGAGGACGAGTCTATGAAAGCCACCATCGAGGAACGAATACGTAATTTGGAAGATGAAAGGCAGACCTGGTTGGAGACAGCGTCCGGCTACAAAGAAAAGCTTAGATCCCAGACCAACCGTGTGCGGGAAACCATCAATCAAGTCCTCCACCGAGACACCACGTTAGCAGACAGGATTCGGATATTGTTCCGGGAGCAAGGGATCACCATCGCCAGCATTCTGACTGCATTGGGTTTCATCATATCAACCCTGGTGGTGTCACTGACAGGGCCTGCCGGCGGCGGGGGAACTCCCACACCTGCCGGCGGCGGTGGTGTTAAAGACTGGATAAAAAAACTCGGGGAAGGCCTAGCTAAACTGGCTGGTAAAGCCGCCGAAGCCCTTCCTGGCATCCTGGGTAGTATCGTCTCGTGGTTGTTGGGCGCTCTGGCTAAAACTGCCATGTGGTTCAGTCAAAACCTGTGGGCAGCCATCGTCACCGTGGCGGGTCTGGTGTACGTAGCGGCTAAGAAATTTTTAACCAAATAAGCCCCAAAGCTACCCCACCAACCACCAGGGCCGTTTTACTATCAATATGATTGGAGGCCTGAATATGGGGTGCCACGTCCTGTGGTGTTGGTTGAACTTTAGACTCCGGGGGTGGCGCCACTATACCCGTTTCACGTGGTGGGATGTGTGGGATATAGGGGGTGTTAATATTGGGGTTGATACCCAACTTTTGATCCGCCGTGGCTATGACTATTTTGTTGTTATAACCCACCACTTTTTTTACTCTCAGTTGCATATCACTCGGAGCCATGTACAACCCCACGCCGAACACGTAATTGACTTTCGATCTGGCGTATTCTAACACGTTTTGGTAGCGTTCGATGGCCCGCGGGAGATCAACTGGAGAATTGATAGCATCCTCAACGTTGACAACGAACTGTTTCTGAGCGTCGTAAGCAGTTCCCTTACCGATGATGTTGGAACGCGTCATCGACTGCGCACCCAACAGCACCCACACGTACGTTCGAATCGAGTCGTTCAAGCGTATTATACCAGCACGAGTGAATTCTTTCGATGTTTTTGAGATCATTTTAGTCCAGGCTGTGGCTGCATGAGGATTGGTTTGCTTTATGCAGCTGACATGGATCTTTTCATTCGTTGTGGGACCTGTAAATGTATGACGGCTTGGTTTGTATGTACCATCTTTAGAACCGGCCTGATATGTTCCGGACCTGTAGAAGTACACGAGAACTATACCGAGACCATGGTTCACACCAGGAAGGCGAAAGTCTTTATTCGTTGGAATCTCAAACTCCCCACAAACACGTTCATAAGCGCGTTTATCATAGGGGTTATTCGTCATACTCCACGCTTTATCTTGGGGAAGAGGAGCACTTATTTCCTTCAATATTCGTCTCGTTTGATAATAAATATGAAACAAAATAACTGCCTTACTCAGTTCGTCTATACCGTAGTCTAGTGTCACACCCGACCCTGTCGTCGCACACCACACAGCAAAGTTATTAGATAGATATTAATAAAGGTTGTTTTAAACCCCGTACCATCTGCATTCACCACGATTTTCAAGTGTGCTATGTACATAACACTTCCAGGAATAACGAGCGGTGAGGCCGTTCAGCTGACGCACGCGATCGATAACACGTCAGGCCAACTCGAAGTCGCACTCTGCGATATCACCTACCTACCGCAATGGACTAACATCAACGCCAGCAACAATAAGCTGTTCGTCAGTGGAACTCGCAGTCAGATAACTGACGGCTACTACAGCGTGTGCTCTCTAAACGACGAGGTCTTCAAACCCCTGGGAGCCGAACTCAAGATGAACGACTCAAACGGTACAGTGGTGTTAATCAACAACGGAAGAACCTCATTGAGGCTCGGCCGACCATTAGCGAGGATACTCGGTATGTCTCCTGACGAGATAAAACCAACAACAACCGTCACAGGCACGAAGTTTCCCGACCTAGTACCGTACCGAGAGCTGTACATTCATCTCGGTCAGGTGAGCACAACGTACAACATTCAAGGAGGTCACCCTTCCACTATACTGAGAGCAGTGCCGGTGAAAACTGAGAAATACAACGACGGTAGAACCGAGTCGTTTTCACCACGGCAGTATAAGAGATTAACCCAGGGCAACATACCTGAGCTGATAATATCGGTGTTAGATATAAATCATAATCCTGTAAATATAGGATACCTCAGCTTAACGCTTCATGTAAAATGACCAGCGCACAAGGGCCTGGAGTGAAAAAATGCGTCAATATCGGGATCTCCGACCTTGGAGACACGCGCGGTTTCGACGCTCCCGGAATAGATGGTAAATCGTACGCCTTGCAACTGAAAAACAACATTTACAAACGCGTTGAAGTCCCCTCCGGTGGAACCCTAAGTGATATAGTAGATACCACAAGAGCAAAAATCAACACTAAGTACGCCCTTGTCAACACCGGTAGTAACTGGATAATATACCCATCGTTCGGGGGTAAACTGTTCGACTTAGACGATGTTGAGAGCACTACCGTCGCCCGAAACAAGCCATATATGCTCGTCTTCACCGAAGATGACAAGTGGGTGTTGTTACCCGATAACGACTGGTTTCTCAATATTAGGCTCGGCTCCCCCTACGTATTCACGGATAACAAAGACAACCACCTAAACAAAGTCGTGAACAATGGAACCCTGCTCGTGGCTTACGTCCCAACTCAGAGACGTAGCGTAGTCATCAGCCCACTCAACACTATGGCAGCCCACATGCTATCGAGTAAACCGGCCATACAAAACGTGGCATTGCAGTTGGTGTCTGAATTCGAAGGCGTGGTCAGTATACTAGAGAGTCTACCGGCAAACTCAACACTGATCATCAAAGTCTACCTAGGGGAACCATCGGGGAATGATGTCGAGATCGTGAAGGGGATCAAACTCGGGTGGGTGAAACGACACCAGTATCTAGTTTGCAACGTTTACGTGCGGGTGAGTGTCGGCTCCAACACCAGTCTGCAGGGGGTCAACGTGATCGTGGAAAACAAGATATCACTAACCAAGATCTTCCTGCCTGACAACATACACTTCATGGGTATGAAGTTCACCCCTGAACTATTATCAGAAAACCAGTTGGAAATTATATCGTAATAGTATAATAATGACCAGTCATCGTCCCAACACTACGCTTAACGACCTAGGAGATACGGAGGGATTCGATCAGCCTGGTGAGGAAGACACCTTATATATCCTGCACTTCAAAGACAACGTGTACAGACGGGTGTCGTTATCAGATTTTAAAGAGCCCAAATGGCTGATCAACTTAACATTCACCTCACCTTATATCACATTAAAAGAGGAGTTTGTCTCTAAGATTAGGAATAACGGTATCTGGCCCGGGGATTTCATTCCGGAGAGTGAATTATACATGATAACTATTGGTATCGAAAAAAATAGGTTAAAGTCTGTAAAAAAAAATAAATTAACATTTAGCAATAATACTTATAGCAGATATCTTGATAGAATATTAGTCCCTTTCACACTCATCATAGAAGTCTTCTTTTCCTATTTAGACAATGAAAACACCTCAAGAGTAAACCAAATTTTACCCGGGGTGTCAATACACTGGTTTGACGAACACCTAGACCAATATTGTCGTATTGTTATACAACAGGATACCCACGCGGACCCTATAAACCGCTTAAAAAGCCTCAGTGGGGTTTTTATTACAACAGGAAATTCTATTAGACTCTCACCTATTACCCTGACTAATAATCTAGATCTTGTAGACTTCAAATTCATTAATAGACTTTTAACTGAAACCCAATTAAAATATCTTTCATAATATATATTATAGGATGGGTCTGTACCCAGTCGTAGAGGAAGTAGCGAAGACGCTGGAAACCGTAGATGGGTTCCGCTTGAGGCAGTTATGTGATGTGAAACGCCAACTAGAACATGACCGTGACACGCGGAAAGCACTATGTAAAAAGTATAATAGAGCTTTCAATATCGTGGACGGGGCTGACACTACCCTTATGGCAACCAGCATGGGACTAGGGGCGGCAGGTGTTGGATTGTTGGCTACCATCGTGGCTGCACCTATAGTGCTAGGTATTGAAATAACGGCAGGGGTGGCAGGGTTGGCGCTTAAGTTAGTATCACGCAGACTGCATCGTAAGGCATTGAAACACGACGAGATCAGGGTTCTGGCCGAAGCAAAGCTGAACACAGTGAGTGAGCGTATTTCCACGGCACTCTCTGATAGTAAGATCTCAGAAGAGGAGTTTCGTTCAATCCTCTCTGAACTCACAAAATATAACGGAATGAAACAAGATATTCGGTCCAAGTCTCGTAAGTCTGCTATCAGCGAGGACGAGAAAAAAAAGTACATAGAACAGGGGATACGAAAAGCCCAGCAAGCCTTTATTACGAACACCAAAGTGATCGTAGGCGGTTCACGCTAAACTGTTTCATCGATATAAACGTGACATAGGCACAGTGTTACCTCCAACACACGATTATTAGTAGGGGTAATAGTAGCAAGAGCTAAGGACCCAACCAAAGCCTTATTTAGTAAATAAGGCTTTGTAGAGACTTTTTTTGAAAGTGTTTTAAAACCCCCATTGTATATACTACTGAATAAATTATATATTGTTTACGTTTAGGGTGTCTTTGAATATATTTAAGAGCTGTTAATATGGCGTTAGCTTCAGCTGTAAAAATAGAACTATTATCGGGTAATCTAGACGATATTGTTCTGGATCCAATGACAGTGGCAGAAGCCACTGCGCCATCGTCCTTGGACCCATCTGTAAATAAGGATTCATAATTGTTATATTTATGTTTCAATTGGTTATATTCTTGTTTATACTGTAATTCATTAGTTTCTGATTTTTTAAATGTACTTAATGTTTGGTCAACTTGTGGCCTAACCAACAGCCAAGGAGGAGAAGAAAGAAGACGAGAAGGAGCTATATTTTCCAACTCAATGCTAGAAGCAGCAAGAAATGGCTTAATTCTGAGCCCAAGAGGCGGAACAAGGAAAGACTTTTTCTTATACAAATCCTCATAGAGAGGATTAAAGACACAATTAAATGCGGGATTAGACTCATTAGAAGCTAATTTTGTAATGTATTGTAAAGATAGTTTGATACGACGTAACTTAAGAGAAGGCTCATCAGCTTTGACGTATAGACTGTGGATAGGAGAGGTTCTAAAAGAACCGAGACAAAGTCTTAGGCCTTGGTGGTGAACGGGATCAAGTAGTTTTAGGTTGCTTTGACAAGCGCCACTATATACGATGGAACCGTAATCAAGTTTAGATCGGATCAGTGATCTACATAAGTGAAGGAGGGCAGCTCGACCCCCTCCCCACTCCAAACCTGAAACAACCTTCAATAAATCGAGCGCCTTCAAGCATCCGACTTTAAGGGATCTAATATGCGGCACAAAGGTCAAATGTGAGTCGAAAATAAGTCCCAAGAACTTGGCCTCCTTGACCACCTTGATTGGGGTACCACTGAGATGTAGTTCTGGGTCTCTATGGGGTCCGCACCTACGACAGAAGTGTATACAACCGGTTCCTGATTTAGAAAATCCGAAACCGTTTTCAAGACACCATTTATCTATTTTGTTAACAAGTCTTCTTATATTCGAGCAAAGCAAGCAAAGGTTGGCAACGTACTTCCCTCGTATTTCCTACCCCATGTTTAATAATTTTTCACGTGAAATGTCGTTCTTCGTCTCTATTATCTGTTACCTTCCGGTTGAACGGAGTGAAGGAACAAGAATAAGCAGATTGTTTATAAAAAATACCATATTGCCTAATCTTATCATGAAGCTGTTGGGGTTTATTTGTCTTATCTGTCGTCGCTATTGTTAGCATTTTCATAACATTTATTCAGTATGAAAACACTTCTGACGTGATGGACGAATGAAGCAGTTGAGGTAACTATAATAGCCTCCTGTTCCTTCACCCCATTGCACTGGAAGCTGGAAGGGGGAATGGAGGTGCAGAACGGTCTGATCCACCACGACTTGCGCTTAAAATGTTGAATACAAATTATTTCACGTGAGTAATTGTTCAACATGGGGTTAGAAATGTGAGTACAATCCAGTTAGGCAATGGGTGTATACCTTTGATGGTGGCGATATTTTATTTTGTCATGAAAAATAGTTCTCGAGCCGAAGCGAGGAAAGTACGTTGCCAGCCTTTGCTCGCTTCGCTGGCATGTAAGAAAAGTGGCCTTGTTCTCTATGCTGTGCAATCCATATGAGCTACATTTGCCTGTGTGTGAGGAAGTTGGAGAACTATCGCGCCATGAACATGGGTTGGATTCTCATCTACATGTACTTCCTGCTTACATATCAATTTTTTCTGCACGCCCACACCAGGCTTACGTTATACCCTCGTCTGGATTCTGAATGTAATACTTATCGGCGAAACCGCATTATCAGTGGTTCAAGGGAGATTACTCTCTCCCTCTACCTCGTTCAGGCGAATGTGGGCCCACATTCGAAACTAATGTACCTTGAAAACATCAAATAAATTATGTCTCACAAAAAAATACTCAAAAATTCAATATAATTGTGGCATATTGACTTGCAATGTATGAAATAATTCCTAAACAAGTTAGACAATACCCAAAGACACTAAGCAGTGCCCCGCGAAACTAGGCCGTGGATTCATTAATATTCATTCAGTTGTTTCTGTTTAATGTATATGTATAATGTATATTTTGGCACCAAAATTATTACAGATGAATTCAAATCATATACTTGTCTACAAAATGCAGGGTATGACCATGACACTGTTAAAAAACAAAGATGGTTACGTAGATAAAAAAAACTGGGGCCCACACAAATTCAATCGAAGGATTTGGGGGCAATGCAAAAGCAAAGTTCACGACAATGCATGGAGTCCCAAGAGAACAGTTGGCTTCTCAGCTTGATGAGATCATGTTTCGATGGAACAACAAAGATGGTTCTATGTTCACAATCATGCTTCGTCTTATTGCCAAATATTATACATTGTGAATCAATTTATGAGGTTTGCTTCATTTTGTATGAAAATACTGAGAGTTTTCCATCAGCTATAGTGACTATAGCTAGCATCAGCTAGCATGAGTTCTCGTTAAATTGTTCATGTTGTTACTCCTCAAAATGTTCACGATGACCTTAACATTTCCAACATATGGTACTGAAAACATGTATGTATAATAGTTCCTGTCAACAATTTGACAAAACTACCTCTGATAGTTCTACACAGATATTTAATCAGCATCTGTGCTGGTGACTGAAGTTTTCCTGTCAGATTCAGTGTGAAATTTGATAAATTTTCTTCACTATCATGAAATGCATTGACAGGGATAATAGTAATCATCTTGTTTGTTGTTTTCAGCCTTGTGAATCAATTCATGAGTTATGCTTCATACATTTTGTATGACAATACTGAAATGTTTCCATCAAATTCATGTGACTATAGCTAGCATCAGTTCTTAAGCTTGTTAAGGGTTCATGTTGTTACTCTTCTAAATGTCCATGACGCCCATAAATTAACATTTCAAACATATGGTGCTGAAAGGATGTATGCATAATATATCTCCTGGAATGAATAACATTTAGAATCATCAGAACGTGTTATTTTTTCATTGTGAGAGTGATTCATTTTTGTAACATTTGAATGGTAAGAAAAGTAGATTTAGTTGGTTTCCAAAATGTGGGCCCACCTACAAAATCTCTGAAGAAAAACACATAAGTGGACCCATAAATCTGTCCACTTTAAGAACTTCAGTTTTTAAGGTGACTTTGATCACATAATGCAGATTTATTTATCTTCTTAAAATGTGGGCCCACCCACAAATTGCTGTATAGGGATAAAAAATAAGTGGGCCCACATGTGTTTTCATGTCAATGCAGTATCGTAGTTTTGTGGTTGACACAACTGTTAAGCAGGGACAAGGGAATAGCCTACCTTTCCTGACTCTGACATCAGTTACTTCAACATCATGGGGAGCTCTGTAATTTTATAACTCGAGTAGGATTACTAAGAAAATACCTGTATCTATACAATGTGGGCCCACATCCGAGTCCCTCCAGTAACCAACAAGTGGGTGATCTAGAATTTGGTAATATTTGACAAACACGCAGAGAAGTCTTGAAGCTCAATAATGTTATTCATAGTGATGGAAATGGCTCTCTAAACAGAATAACCTGAGCATTTTAATGCTAAACCTGACGGACGATATCGTACATCGCTTTTGCAGCGCCATGTTTTTCTCAGGTACGAAACTAAACGTCATAGCTCCAAGCTGTATTTACGGATGTCTCCTTTCGCAACTCGAACCACTGATAATGCGGTTTCGCCTACTTATCGATATCGCATATACATTCCTTTCAAATACGAATGATTTTCGTTGAAGAAGCACAGTTTTCATTGTGGAAATATTTCACTGGGTCCAACTGAAACAAAGATAAGATATTAAAAAATGCAGTACATGTTACTTACATATTGAAATATATTATGAAAATGAACATTATAATTTCCATGTGTACACAAAGTTATATTACTGCGAATAGATAATATGCTGTCATTCCCTCAGTTTCTACCTCACATAGAAATTGCAAACCAGTGGCCTAATTCACTGTGCCAAAAGTACGAAACCACATGCCGAAAATGAAAATTCATTCACCTTGTCAAAAATATATATGTTTTTGTTTTCCAGCCAAAGTTTCCACCGAGCAAACATCACACGTAAATTTTGATAGCTACGACCCTGGTTTATCATCTATGATAATGAAAAGCACACAGTTGATTTATCTGAATTCGTAAACTAAAAACAACGACTTTGCCATTGCCAGAGAAATCTGAAAATCTTCTTATGTCAAAAATAAACTGATTATACCCGTTTATCCAAGTACACAGCAAATACCTACTATGTGCATTTCTTATGTAACAACGAAGTTCCGTTGGTATCCTCAAAACAACATATGTCATATTTGGGATTTCACTTTCTCAGTAAAGTACAAATTCTAGTACTCTTTTGGTTGAGTCTCATCCGGGATTCGAATACGCACCCTCAGAGTCAGGCACCCAATCGCCAGCACACAAACCCAGCCGCCTAGCCCGCTCAGCCACCGCGACTTCCACCTTACTGACAAAGTGAAATCCCAAATATGACATATGTTGCATTTGACCACTTTCTAAATGGCATCGGGTAATCCTCAAAACAGTTTCGACCCATAAGTGTTTTCAGGCTGCTTGCGACACAGAGATTACATCTTTCTTGCTGTAACTCACGTTTGATGGTATAAACCTACACGGGTTAATTGCCATCATTCACTTGATGGTCAATTAATGAATTTATAAAGGATATAAATAGCGGTAACACCACTAAAATTACTCGACATAGGTTCCCATCTGGCATTTCGCCTGTATGGAATAAATACTCCACATTGTATATTAAGGTCAGTAGTGTTTATGAGTGTAGATTTACGTAATCTATACTGAATACACCCTGTCGAGTGTAAAAACAACATCCTTCCTACAAAGAATTAACAGCCACTGCCTTGACTGATTGATTGTTGTTCATTATTGGCTCACTAATAGCGGCCATCATACAGTTAGTTGCCAGGTGTGCTCTCCTGGGTGACCAGTGAGATTATGTCAGTGTGAAAAATTCTCAAACGATGTGCCACTTTTTCGCTTATTGGAGTGTTGAAAGACACAAGACATAGAGCAGGATTATTTAGCAGCTCCAGGTGAATGGAATATCGTTCTTTTATGTGGATATTGATGGATCAATATCAGATAATGTTTTTCTTGTTTATGAATGAATAGTAATTCAAGTGATCGAAGTTACCACAGATGATGAAATATTTCATCCGCTGGATAACATAAATAGTTAAGCCTGCGTATCTTAAATAGTAAATTTAAACAGTTGGTGGGATGCATTATGGTGTGTTCAACAGACTTTATGATAATTTAGTTCAATTAATACTGCCGTATGGCTCTGCTGTTTTGGGGAACAAGTGAATTCAGTTGTATATATGCCATCCAACATACGGCATGTCGTCTCTTTTTAGATGTAGGTCGTAATACAACGAAATTAGCCGTAAGAGGTGAGATGGGTTGCTTCCCTAAACTCACAAAATACTGTATTGGATCTGTGTTATTGAAAACGCCTATAGTTTCCCAGGCCCGATAGCATTATAAGCAAATTCACAACTGGCCATGGCCATTCTCCTTCAGTAAGCCATGCGATAACAAAGGTCTACAATTCTTAAGTTCTTTGGATTTATCTCTTGTTGATGTGCTGCATATTTCACCAATGGATTTCATTTTTATAAAAGAGAAGTTGTTTGATATTGATTACTCTAACTTGATTACCCAAAATCCCTCTTGTACAATGGCTATGTACATATTGTAAGAATACTGTTAAAGACGAGGTCCATTTTCTATAAAAATGTAACATATATTCCCACATGTGGCCAATATTATGGCAAAATGCACACTCTCTTAACCATCTGAATGTGATAACCTAGTGAATCCCTTAGTTGCTTCAGTGTTACTGATTTTTAAACGAAAAAAACTATTATAACGTGTGATATTACACCACCCACCTTTTTTGCCTGCTATCTGTATACAGAGATATGTTTGTCTACTCATTGTTTTATGTATTTCTTACTTATGTTTAAAATGTTAAAAGAAGAAAACTACTATGTCGTATGATATTACACCGAGATCAATATTTATGCATTGTCATATGGATCATAATTTGTCACGTAGACCTGTAAAAGCACATTGATAAATTTCATCAATGTGATTCAGAACATTCTATAAACTATGTAAATATCTGCATGACACATTGATCTATCTATCTATCTATCTCTCTCTCTCTCTCTCTCTCTGTCTCTCTCTGTCTCTCTCTCTCTCTCTCTCTCTCTCTCCAAATAGTCTATATTGTCCAAATAGTGATATTAGAGCTAACTTTCCACGCTAGTAATGTAACTGTGATATTGTAGCTGTTTTCATACCATATAAATATTCGGAAACCATGTCTGTGTTAAATGTTCTCGTCACGATATAGCTGAAATATTGCCTATGTGACGTTAAATATTAACTCACTCACTCTACATGTAGAATTAGGGCAACCGGCATTTACTTTGCCCACGGCCATATCTCTAAACCAATTGCATTTTTTCTTACATTTTTTGAAGATGTTTAGTAATTGTTTAATGCTGTTCATGCATCTTCTGACCCAGTGATTGTACGTTTGTGGAATGTTGGTGGCTTCCTTTCCAGCACAGTAACCATAGTAATTTCGTGCTTCTCTTCAATATGTAATACATACTTAGTGTTTAAATGTTGAAGTGATTCAGATAACACGATTTTTTAATGGATGTCAACATTATAACAAGGAACACACAATTTGGGAGTACATTCACATTCTGTCATCGAGCTTTTTTGGTATCAGTTAAGAAATTAAAGGAGTATGGCTTTGCTTCAAAACGTGGTGCTCTTTATTTTATAGAGGTTGACGTCCATAAAATGACTTTTGCTTTTGTGGTTCTTGCTTCTATTTAATAGTTCATAAGATTAATTTCCGAATTTCTCATTTTCAGAATGACAATCACCAACGCCGTGCCCAAGTCTTTCCTTTTACTGACACAATCCCTTTGCGGTCAGTTCCACATATTTTCTGAAATCCTATATATGCCAGTTAATGCAAATATTAGTTTTCGTTTACGATATTAACATGATATCTGATTACTAGTACTTCAAAAAGTGTTATATATATGTTGCTAAAGATTTATGTTCATAGTGTTCAAAGACACATGGTTTACACCCTACGGTATCCCTCTTTAAGAGTGTTTCAAATTTAGTAAAAGCTGATAACTTACCATCGAATTTCGAAAAAGTATAAATATATATAATCCACATTTCTGAAATGTTCTTTACAGTTTCTGCGGTACTCATCTGCTCATATCCCAACTATCTGTGGTCGTCTGGAGAGTTGATCTGTACAGGGGATGGCTTTACACACACGTATACCAACCCCAGTGAATTTCTGGTTGCTGAATGTCAACTGTCAAATGGAAAATGCGATCCTGCGAACGCATCGGCGTCTGTCATCAATAAAACTCAAACAGTCCTCAACATTACTCACATAAAAACAACAGATGCGGGAGAATGGAGATGTGCGAGTAAACGTAACGTTGATTCCAGATGTAATCTAACAGTTGTGAGTAAGTACTTTTTCATATTTCTGACTGTTCAGACAAAACGGGGCCAATTTCAAGCGATGCCCACGAGACATGAATATTTACTTACGTCCTTGAATCTGGTATTTGTAGTCTGAGGTCAAGATCGTTCGTATCGCTAACATAAGGAATATAGGAAAGGTATCTGTTGTGTTAGTTGTTTCATTTATTTCCAAAATAGGTTTGTGGAACCGGATATTTAGCTAACCCCGAAAATAATATGCCCGAAAATAACATTTAAATTAAGGCCAGTTAAAATTTTCTGACAATTTCAGCGTGCTCGTGATTGAGATAAGAATCCAACTTATGGTACATTCAGCCCCTTTCAAATAGACCTTCATCCAAGTGACATGTGGAACGGTTTGCGCTATGTATTATCGGAATGGGTTAGTTACTGCTTGTCTCCTTCAGGGGAGTCGTGAAAATATGAACTATGTCCTTGATCAAAATTTAGCAATACCAGGAAGGGCATTCACACCGCGAGTGCCAATATTTCCTAAAGCACGTCAGGTAGTCGATGCAAAATCTTGAAATTGTTTGGTGTTTACGTTTTGTCCCATTATCATGCCTTGATATGTATGAATTTTTACAAAGGGGAATTAGTCGCGTTTTCTCACTTCCCCTCCATCATTAATCTGGAAATCTAAAATGCTTTGTTGAAATGGACAAAAATGAGATAAGGCGACGTGTTAATAAAGTTTCGTTGTTTCCAATTCTAACACTGGCTCTTCAGCATAAGAAGTGAGCAACTGTACGCACGGAATCGCTCGTGTATTTGATAAGTCAGATTAATTTTTTGTGGGTACATTTCGCCTTAAGACCTACATTACAATGTTTGTGGTTACAAAATAGTATTCAAATCACTTGAACATATGGTTACCTACATGGTTACATGTATGGTTACGCACAGTAAAAACATCTTTGAAATATATTGGTACAGACTTAACAGTCATAATGTTCTATTTGCTGAAACCTACCCATACTATCACGCTTTGATATTAGTTTAACCTCCAACCCCAACTGGTTGCATAGGGGTACATATATTTATACTTTTTCGAAATTCGATGGTAAGTTATCAGCTTTTACTAAATTTGAAACACTCTTAAAGAGGGATACCTAAATGGACCGTAGGGTGTAAACCATATGTCTTTGTACACTATGAATATAAGTCTTCAGCAACATATATACTTGTCTTAAGAGATGACCAACTGAATTGAATCGTTATTATCTGCGTCGTACTCGATAATATCTCATACTAGCCGAAATATCTTGAATGATGACGCTTTTTTGTGTCAGTCACAGTCGATAAAAGATCTAATTCATTTAATCCACAACATGTATTTCCACTATGGTATCGTTCTATTGTTTGAATGTTTCAGAGACACCAACATGTAGCATCACCAGTAAGCAGGACACTAACTCACTTGTCCAGTACCAGGAGCTGTCCCTTACAGTGGACGTTCGAGACTACTACTGCTCCACCGCCCACAACATCTCCCTCCAGACTGGGAATGTGACAACCCTGCTGATGAAAGCTGATTCTGTACCAAGTGTCACCGATAATACTTCATCGGTAACACTAAATGTGACGGACTCCCATCTTGGCAAAGTAGGACTGGTGTTTAGATGTGACAGCAGTCAGTGGAGTATAGAGTGTGCTGGGGTGACTAAATTCGGTTAGTTTTAACATGAAGCACATTACCAAGTGTATAAGCTCGTGTTGATGTAGATTCCAAATATGATATTTATAACAGAATGTCGTTGCAAAATAATGTAGCACCCATCAAAAGTATAGACTTACTAGCCTCTTACTTCAGACAGCTGTTGTAAACTAGATTTTGCAAAAATCATTCCATACCATTTAAAGGTACTGTTAAAACACGGACTCATATACGGTAAAACCAATTCAGAATAGTTAAAATATTATTGTTCTGAGTTCAGTAAATGAGGAAAATCAGTGAAAATTGGCATTTTTGTTTCAATGAAACTTGACATCAATGCGCAGCTGTCTACATGTACGATATCTGCACATGCGTCGTAGAAATGTGATGCATGATCCTTATGCAGTTCATCTTAATTAAGTTTGCAGTTGATTTCTCCATGTTAGTGGAGAAAGTATGCACACACGCACACGCACACGCACACACGCACACACACCACAAAAATCTGAAGATCCTTAGGACAGATATAATTTCTTCAATTTTGACCGGTTTCACACTGTTAACGTGATCATCATAAGAGTAACTTTAGAGACTACACTTTGTGTGTAACGATATTGACGAAATATTGGATCTACCTTTATAGGAAGGTTCTGTGAAAGGTAATTCCTTAAACCGCTCAAAGACTTTATCAAGGGCTATACTTTGACCAGTTTTAGGTGTACTGTTACTTTTGTTCTTATTGAACGTCACATCTTCAGTACTTGTCATATTGAAAATGGTATACACACGCACGCGCGCGCGCGCACACACACACATATTGAGAGAGGAAGTGATTTAAGTGAGCCTAATCTTTTGATTGATGGGTTCCCATAAATACACATAATATATGATTTAATATTTACATGATCCTTATAGGAACATATACTGAACGTCAATATTACACTATTCTGTCATCTTAGTTTAGCCCTTTTATTTAACAGCCCCAAAGAAACCAGAATGCGACATCACCAGTGACAAGGGCACAGAGACACTCACCCTGCATGAGGAAGTGACACTGACCGTGAACGTTACTGCATATTACGATATACAAGGCTCCTACTGTTCTGGAGATACAAATTTCATACTGCAGACAGGTGAAGTCTCGCAATTACTACATGTTGGTGACCAAGGTCTTTCACCAATAACACTCAACGTGACTGAAACACACTTGGGTGGGGTAAGGCTGGTATTCAACTGTCAAGTCCAACACTGGAATCTCAGCTGCAACGGTGTGACCCGACTCCACAACAGTGAGTAATATGTGTTTCTTGAGTGAGAGATCATAAAACCACAAAAATATGCCCCGTGCCAAAAACACAATAATGCTTATATGTAGCGATATCCTGTCATGGGTTACCACTATCCTGGCACTATTTGGTTCTTAATTGTATTCCATCTGAAACGTATCCTTACATCATGCCCTGAATCTAAATGATGACTTTGACATCCATGAGTGATAAACTGGAACTATCGATAGGACGACCTCTTGCAAAAATGTCATTCCGTATAAATAAATACATAAATAGATAGTCCATTTATTGTTTGTGGTTCCAATAGTGAGTGAGTGAGTGAGTGAGTTAATATTTAATGTCACATCGGCAATATTTCAGCCATATCGTGACGGGAACAGACCACTGAAAACGAATATGTGTGTTATAAAACCTGTCGACAAAGGACAGTAAAACAACTACAGTATCACAATTTGAATTAAAACTAGCTTGGAAAGTTAAAACTAATATCAATATTCAGACAATACAATATAAAAACAGACTATAGATCGCCAGCAACAGAAGGTAGGTCACCATACTAGGGACCATGGGGACTTACAGTACCTTTGCTACCTGCATGGACCCTAGTTGGATTTACACCATCCCTTCAGCCGCTGGCGAATGTACAATATGCTAGCCACAATTAAAACAACAGGAATACTACGATTAAAAGCCTGGTAGAATTGAATTTACTATGAATGTTTTTGGACTTACGTACCCTCTCAGGAGGACAATATTTTTACAATACTTCAACCCCCTTTGAGGGTACAGCCACTAACAATTCTAGTTACGAATCCAAACTACCAATTATTAAAATCTATCTTTTTACAGAAACATATTGCTCACAATTCAATCAAAAAATCAATTTCTTTTAAAAAACCAATAATTAAATGAAAACTAACGCTGGTAAAAAGATCCTTCATCGTTTTAACTGTAAAATACATATCCCTTGTGATGGAGAATTCGACACAGTCAAGCAGAATATGCTTGACCGTGACTCTCTCATCACAAGGGATACAAAATGGAGGATCCTCACCTTTTAACAGGTATGCATGAGTATATCTAGTGTGGCCAATACGACATCGTCGTAGTATGACCTCTTCAAATCTGGACTGACAACCCTAGTGGGTATAACCAATGTAAGGTTTTATCTCATGTAATTTATTTATACCAACTTGGGTGTCCCACTTCTTCTGCATCAGATCATGGATATAAGATCTAATGGTAGCTTTATAATCAGTGTAGGGAAGAAGAAGTGGTGTCACAGATTTGTTGAGTGCTGCCTTGGCAGCAAGATCGGCCATTGCGTTACCGGAAATGCCTACATGGCTGGGTAACCAACAAAAGACGATGTCGTATTGGCCAGTAGCAAGATTATTATACAGTTCAATAATTTCAATTAAAAGTGGATGTTTACAAGAAAGATTTTTAATAGCCTGAAGGCAAGAAAGAGAGTCTGAATAGATTATATACTGTTTACGTTTCGGGTGTCTTTGAATATATTTAAGAGCTGTTAATATGGCGTTAGCTTCTGCTGTAAAAATAGAACTATTATCTGGTAATCTAAAAGATATTGTTCTGGATCCAATGACAGTGGCACAAGCCAATGCGCCACCGTCCTTGGATCCATCTGTAAATAAGGGTTTGTAATTGCTATATTGATGTTTCAGTTGATTATATTCTTGTTTATACTGTAATTAATTCGTTTCTGATTTTTTAAAAGTCGTTAATGTTAGGTCAACTTGTGGCCTAACCAACTGCCAAGGAGGAGAAGAAAGAAGACGGGAAGGAGCTATGTTTTCCAGCTCAATGCCAGCCGAAGAAAGAAAGGGTTTAATTCTGTGGCCGAGAGGTGGAACAAGAGAAGACTTTTTGTTGTACAAGTCCTCGTAGAGAGGATTGAAAACACAGTTATATGCAGGGTTAGATTCGTTAGAGTATAGCTTCGTGATGTATTGTAAAGATAATTTTATACGACGTTGTGTAAGAGATGGTTCATCGGCTTCAACATATAGACTGTCAACAGGAGAGGTTCTAAAGGACCCAAGACAAAGTCTTAGACCTTGATGATGAACAGAATCTAATACTTTTAAGTTGCTGTTGCAGGCTCCACCATATACGATGGAGCCATAATCAAGTTTAGAACGGACAAGTGATCGATATAGATGGAGAAGGGTAGCTTGATCACCTCCCCATTTAGAATTTGATACCACTTTCAACAAATCAAGTGCTTTCAGGCATTTAGTTTTCAGAGATTTAATATGAGGCAGAAACGTAAGGTGTGAGTCAAAAATTAATCCCAAGAACTTGGCTTCCTTGACAACTTTAATGGGAGTGCCATCTAGAGATAGTTCAGGGTCTTTATGTGGTTTGTACTTACGACAAAAATGTATGCAATTAGTTTTCGATTTAGAAAATTTAAAGCCGTTTTCAAGACACCATTTATTTATTTTGTTTAAACATAACTGCAACTGCCGCTCTATGGTATGCATATTTTTACCACGACAAGAAATATTAAAATCATCCACAAATAAGGATCCATCAATGGAATCGTTTAAAACTTTTGATAAACTGTTGATCTTTATACTAAAAAGTGTGACTGACAAAATACTGCCTTGTGGAACACCCTGATCCTGATTGTAATGATCAGACAGGGTAGAACCCACGCGGACTTGAAATTGTCGGTTATTTAAAAATTTGCCTATGAAATGAGGCAAACGACCACGCAAACCGAAATCATGTAGATCTCTCAGAATGCCATACCTCCAGGTTGTGTCATATGCCTTCTCAAGATCAAAAAAGATAGACACAGCATGTTGCTTATTAATCAGCGCGTTTTTCACAAATGATTCTAAACGCACTAAGTGATCGACGGTACTTCTGTTTTTACGGAAACCACATTGTATATCTGTGATAAGGTTATTTGTTTCCAAGTACCAAACAAGTCGATTATTTATCATGCGTTCCATGGTCTTGCAAACACAGCTGGTTAATGAAATCGGACGATAACTGGATGGATCCGTATGATCACGTCCAGGTTTAGGTATTGGTACCACTATAGCATCACGCCACGAAGAAGGAAATTTCCCGGATGTCCAAATATCATCAAATATTGATAAGAGCGTCTCTAAACAGAATTCTGGTAAATGCTTCAGGAGTTGATAATGTATGTTATCAGCTCCTGTAGCAGTGTCATGAGCTTGATCAAGAGCAGTATGGAGTTCATGAATAGAAAATGTTTCATTATAATCTTCCCCATTATCTGAATTGAAATTAATAGTTTTCTTTTCTTCTTGTTTTTGATACTGCTGGAATTTAGGTAAATAATTAGAAGAGGAAGAGTGTTTAGCGAGGGTTTCACCCAGTTTATTCGCAATATCTGATTTATCCGTAAGTAACTGATCTCCATGTTTAAGATGATGGACTGTAGATTTAGTACCCTTACCTTTAATTTTCTGGACCATGTTCCATACCTTGGACATGGGTGTCCGTGAATTTATTTTGGATACATAATTTTGCCAAGATTGGCGTTTATTCTGTTTAAATGTACGCCGTGCTTTAGCATTTAAAATTTTTAATTTATTTAAATTATGCACCATAGGATGGCGACGGAAATAATGTTCTGCTTTTTTCCTTGCCTTCCTAGCTTGTTTGCATTCATCGCTGAACCATGGTTTTCGAATATGTGGAACTGCAGAGGACTTTGGTATACACTCATCAGCTATGGAATTCAGTTCCTCAGAAAAACATTTAATAGCATCAGGAACGTCAATAAAACGCTCGGGTTTAAGTTTTTCAGCACACAGTGTTTCATATAAAGCCCAGTTAGCCTTTTTAAAATTCCGTCTTGATGATGGAGGAACATCAGATGGAGTTACAGCTTTTAATATAGTAGGAAAATGGTCACTTCCACAGAGGTCATCGTGGACTGACCATTCGAATTCATTTAATAGTTCGGAATTTGTAATTGACAAGTCGAGAGCAGAATAAGTCCCTGTACCAGGATGTAAATATGTGTTGGAACCATCATTATAAATACACAAATCATTGTCAGAACAAAAGTCCTCCAACAATTTCCCTTTAGTGTTTATATTTACACTACCCCAGAGTGGGTTGTGCCCATTTAAGTCTCCCATTATAATACAGGGCTTCGGGAGTTGGTCATATAGAGCTTGAAGATCAGTTTTGGCAAATGTCGAAGATGGCGAAATATAGAGGGAGCATAGCGTAAATGCTACATGTAAAGTAATTCTCACAGCAACAGCCTGCATATTAGTATTAAGTGAAACGGGGCTTTGTATAACGTTTTGTCTGACTAGAATGGATGCTCCGCCAGTGGCTCTATCACCCGGAGGTGAAAAACAATGATATGTATTAAAGTGACGAAGGTCAAATGTATCTGTTTGTTTTAAATATGTCTCTTGGAGACATAACGCTGAAGGTGTAAAATCTTGGACTAATAGCTGTAATTCGTGTAAATTAGTCCTCAATCCTCTGCAGTTCCACTGTACAATATTATTGGAATAAACTATCTTTTGGGGGGATTTATTGGGGATCTACCCCGCACTCTTTTAGAGGGCGACAAGCTATGTGCCCTAGAATGGACGTTTTCAGAAACGTCCATGTCTTCAAGAGATACGTATTTATTGAACAATTGAATTTTGTTCTGTGACCCTTTAGGAGTTCTACCACTTTGATGTTTTGAAGCATCAGGCTTTGGCTTCGGTTTACTTTTCACCGTTTGCTGACTATCAGATGTCGATTGAGACTTTGAGTGTGACTGAGATGATGATTTGTGATCATAAGACCTTGAGGTACTAGGAAGTGATTCCTCAGTCTGTGATGATATAGCAGGGTACAAATGCTGTGGAGAATCGCAATTTACCCAAGTCAAGGTAGTTTGGCAGCCTGTGGTTGATGTTGTTTTAGAGCTAGAAACCGATGATGTTTTTGCTACTGTTGCATAACTTTCTGTAAGATCAGATGTCTTTACCAGTTATTTTGTGTAAATTTTATTTTATTGATCTCCATTTGCTCTTTCCAAATAGGACACTGTTTAGAAAAGGACGAATGGTCGCCTGCGCAATTGGTGCATTTTTTATAATCGCTGTCACAATCTTCTGTTGTGTGTGTCTTCTCACCACAGTGAGCACACACAACAGACAATGTGCAGGTAGATACACCGTGTCCATATTTCTGGCATTTAAAACACCTGAGCGGGTTGGGGATGTAGGTATCAACTTGTATGTTGCAGTAGCCTGCCTTCACTGATTTTGGAGCATTTGGACATGAGAAAGTAAACAGATACGTATTTGTTTTGACGGTTTCATTGTTTCTGCGAGTTGAAAAGCGCTTGACATATAGAACACCTTGATCCTTCATTTCAGATCCTATATCAAGTTCCGACATGTCATCAAACAATCGATCTCTATCTCTCACGATACCTTTACTTGTATTCAAGGTTTTGTGTGCAGAAACCGAGACGGGAATGCCCACGAAAGATTTAATATTCATCAGATTTGTTGCTTGCTGCTTTTTCCCACACTCGACTAGCAGGGCACCCGAACGTAAGCGTCTGATGTTCTTCACATCCCCAGCAATGCCTTGAATACCTTTGGATACAGCAAAGGGGTTCAACTTCAAAGGTGTCTTATCAGGAATCTCAATCACAATGAAACGTGGCCAATACTCAATCGATGTAGACGGTCTATGGTCAGTATCAACAGGGTCAATATCAAGTGGACGTTTTGTTTTTTTGGTTGGAGTTTCATAAGCCATGGTTAGTGTAATACGGTTCATCATCCGAGCTCCCCACCCACCACGGAGTATCACAAGGACAATGCTAAAGTAAGCGGGCCTCCACCTTACAGCACCAAGGATACCCGGATGATATACTCCAGCAGAAGAATTAGAAATAATTAGTCTACCAGATTGGCCCATGAGCCACCGCCTTCTGGGCATAAGACTCTAGGCAAATATTTAGAACTTCAAAAATGCATTTTAAAATTCGAAAAGCTCAATGAACAAATAGGCCAAGACCGAAAGTAAAAAACCAAATAAAATTTGTGCAATGATATATATACTCCATGCACAGGGCTTGGCATGACCAGCCGATTGGTCGAACCGGGCCCATTCGACCACCCGTCTAGGTGAAGTAAGGGCCAAAGTGGTGTGTTGGGCAATGGAACGCAGTTAAAAGCCCCAGTGCCCTCAACCACCAGGATCCCGTCCTCCACCGACACGGGACGCAACCCACGGCAAACGGGTTGGTGGACCAAATATCCCCCCGGGTCCACTACGGGGGTGTCGGCGAGCTCTTGGCGTTACCCAGCACCCACCACGAGGAGGTGGCTCGCCACGGGTGCCGTGGTTCCAATAAACACTACTGTGTAAGTGTACTTGCATATTGTGAGTGGGTGAGTTAAGCTTTACTTCGCGTGTAGCTATGTCCCAGCAATATCACGGCGGAGGGCACCAGAGATGGGCTTCACACAATGTGTACATTGTGCATTATAAACGTCACTGTACGATATTGAAAAATAAATCAAGGGTTGCATGCCAAAACGACCTAAGTCAGACTTGGTTGTTTTGGAATAATAACAGAGGTATATGCAGCTTGAGAAGCTTTTTCCGGTGATTGTAAGGGTGTTGGGGTATGATTTATAGTTTTCAAGAAAATAGCTATTAAAATCTGGTACACAGTGCCAAAATGACCTAAGTCAGACTAAGGTTGTTTTGGCTGATAACAGTCATGACTTATGTTGTTCTGGCATGGAACTGTCGTAGACTCTTCTGGAAGGAGGTAGAAAAGTCTTCCCCCGTGTGGATTCCAAGCAAACAAGCACCTCAAATTAAGGACAATTCTGGACTTAAAACAGCTTGTATAAATTATACAAAATGATAATTTATGATTAAAAATTCAACAAAATATGTGACTGAATGGTGAAATTATTAATTTAGACCTGTAAACTCCATTTTTCCACTCCTGTGACTTAGGTTGTTTTGGCAGGGAATGAATGAAACATGTTGATAGGATGTTTTATTCCTACTAAATGGGTTCAAAGGATAATTAACATGGTTTGAAGCAGGAGATGAAACGTTTAAGAAATATTACATCTTTCACCTTTCAAATCTTTTGTTTTGGGGTAGTAAAATCTTGTTATTTATTTATATTTATTGCTTTTTACCCATTCTGAAGTACAATGAAAACCTCTGTTTCTTTCTTGTGACGAATGGTCTCTCTACTGCGGCTTTGAGAGAGACTTTTCAGCACTTCGAACCGACCATCTTATTCAGGGACTTAGCTACCGTTCATAGACGCTGTACAAGCCTGTCACTTTGGGCGAGATACAGTATGGTTCAAAATTATTGAGAATAGCTAAAGCATTTCATATTATTAAACGAGAACAAATCAGATAAAATTGAATGTATTGTGAAAGTGAACTGACCTTTTCATGTTGTGTAGGTAACAATTTAATATTTTATCAAGTCTCCTTGAGCTTCACGGCACAGTCTAAGACGGGTAGGCATACTTCCTATCAGAGAGGTTAGTGTCTCGTGAGTTATGCTGTCCCAGTATCGGACCACTTCTCTCTTCATGTCTTCAATTTTTGTCAACCCCTTTTGATTCACACATTCCTTCATCATCCCCCAAATGTTCTCAATGGGATTTAAGTCAGGACTATATGCAGGAAATGGTAATGCAGTCACATTTTTCTCCTGAAACCACTGCTTGGCATGTTTTGCGGTGTGTTTAGGATCATTATCTTGCTGCAAAATCCAGTCATTTCCATAAAACACATGCGCACTTGGAAGGAGAAAATTATCTAATATGTTAGTGTAGCGTTGACTTGTCAGATTTCCCTCAAACACACACAGCGGGGTCGTTCCTAATAAGGATATCCCTCCCCATACATGAAACTTTGGGCTGTATTTAGGTCGTCGATACAACGGTGCTGACGCAGACTTTGTCCATATTTTCACATTATTGGGATATACCCATATTGAGCTTTCATCAGTAAAAATCACATTTTCCCAGTCAAAGTTTTCTTGTACCAAACACCACTCAACACACCTGTCTTTATGTTCTTGTTTCATGAGAGGAGAAGGAATTCCAGTCTTTTTCTCCCATTCAAGATCAATCAAATTTCTTCTAACTGTAGATATTGATACAACTGTTGATCCCCTTTCTATCATTTCATACCTGATGTTGGAGATGCTTGCCCTTTGCTTTTTAGACGCTAAAATTCCCAGCCGGACGCGATCTGAGAAGTCCAATTTTCTGGGTCTCCCTGCTCCTTTCTGGTGCCCAAAATCCTTTCCCTCTTTAAAATTCTTCCTAATCCTATACACAGTAGAAAGAGGAGTTCCTGTTCTCTCTGCCAATGTATTTACATCATCAATTCCTTGATTACACAACTCAAAAATCAACCTTCTTTTATCTTCAGCAGACATTGTTGACAGTGCTGAGGAAAATGACGTCTGCTACAAATTCAGGGGAGGTGACTCTAATTGTACTATACTCAGTAGGCCAAGATGAGTTACCTCCCTTATACCATTACTTAGTTTTAAGTATCAGTGAATCAGTTGTGGTGTTAGGATAGCTCAAAGTAAGAAGAAAAATTCTCAATAATTATGAACCAGACTATACATCTACCTCAGTCTTCAAAGATGTGTTTGCCTTTCAAGATCAGATGAACGTTATGGGTTTTCAAATTATATAATACCACTGTGTACCAATGTGGAGAAGCTTATGCTCTGTAGCGTACATGTTATCCTCGATAATGTCCGGGGTATACGTCCCGATAAAAACTCCACAAGAGTAGAAAAGATATATGGTAACATATACCCTGGCGATTATTGAGGATGCATACATGTATGCTCATTGCAGTCATTGCATGTACTAAAAAAAGCTTACAAATGAGTAAGAATACACTCAGGTAATTAGAATATACTGAAGGAGTAAGAATATACTGGAGTAAGAATATACTGAAGAAATAAGATTATACTGAAATAATCACAATATACTGAAGGAGTAAGAATATACTGGAGGAGTAGGGATACACTGGAGGAATCAAAATACACTGGAGGAATAAGAACATACTGGGGGAATAAGAATATACGGGAGGAGTAGGGATACACTGGAGGAGTAAGAATATACGAGAGGAGTAAGAATATACCGGAGGAGTAGGGATACACTGGAGGAGTAAGAATATACTGGAGGAGTAAGAATATACTGGAGGAGTACGGATACACTGGAGGAGTAAGAATATACTGGAGGAATCAAAATGTACTGGAGGAATCAAAATATGCTGGAGGAGTAAGAATATACGAGAGGAGTAGGGATACACTGGAGGAGTAAGAATATACTGGAGGAGTAGGGGTGCACTGGAGGAGTAAGAATATACTGGAGGAGTAAGAATATACTGGAGGAGTAGGGATACACTGGAGGAGTAAGAATACACTGGAGGAGTAAGAATGCACTGAGTAAGAATACATTGATGGATTAACACTACACTGAAGAAGTACGAACACACTGACGAAGTAAACTTACACCCCGACAGTTTGTGTCCCTCGAAAAAATAACAAGTCGTTCTCTATAAATTCTTGTCTTTCAGCGAAATATTAAATTTACAATGTAAATGCAAGAATTCAGTCAATCTTTGATAACTGATGCACTTCAGGATTCGTATTTTTTATTGTTTATTCACCTTACTGCTATCAAGTACATGTCCACAATATATCACATTAGGATTGCATGCCCATACCGGGACCTATTCTATTGTCATTGTTATCATTTAGCATTGAAATAGAATAATATGTATAGTTACCATCACAATCAGGGTAATTTACACTGAATTAATCAAATTAGTTAAGTATATTAGTGACTTAGTTTATTTTGGCAAGCAACTTTTGTGACTTAGGTTGTTTTGCCATGGAAACTTGTGCTGACTTAGGTCATTTTGGCAGGTAATGAAGAAGTCAAAAATGCAATAAATGTTGAAATATTAATGGAAACTCGTGTAACGACTCACAATCCTTCATTGTATGTTTCATGTTATGAGTTAAGCCTATTTCCGCCTCCATATCTATAGTAAAACTGAAAATACTGTTTTTCGTCTCTCCTGTAAAGTTGCAAAAAATGACTTAGGTTGTTTGGCATGCAACCCTTCAATTTGTATCATTCACACCTACATGTTAATATTACGATTATGTGAATGATATAACCCATTTTCAATATCAAACAGTTATTTTTACCATGCACATACTAGAAATGTCGTAGCCTCAGAACTGTTCGATGCCCAAGTACTATGACTGTATTCATTGTGTATGAGTAACACAGCAATCTGACTCAACATGTCCTTCCAACATTAGGACACAACGCTGGCTTTTTCACTGCGGATGCGTGTATTAGTTCGAAAAACATGTTTTCATGTC
Source organism: Haliotis asinina (assembly GCF_037392515.1). NCBI lineage: Eukaryota > Metazoa > Mollusca > Gastropoda > Lepetellida > Haliotidae > Haliotis > Haliotis asinina. The sequence goes on from NC_090280.1 coordinate 8,341,569, forward strand.
GTGACTTTAATTACAACAATTCACTAACACGTTTCATTTCAATCGTTGTCCATTTACAAAACAATGTATATTTATTACTTTGCCGTTATCACAAGTTCTTGCCGTCTTTCGATCGACTGCACGTTCGCGTGTTCCAATTTCTGCATATGCCGGCGGCGGGTGGTTGTCGGGTGACAGCTGAGTGTAACAGATGTTTATACTCCTTAACATTGCCACGGGTTGCTCTCGTCGTGTTGATCATATTTTCCACATTTCATCTCAAATCACTTTTGGGTCTAACTGAAATTATATATCATGCTCTTGCTTAAACTTCCCCTATGTTACAGAAAGAAAACCACTGGACCAAGTAGCGACATCCTCAGTGCTAATCATTTCTGCTTCTGTAGTTGGCAGCCTGGTTCTAATCGTCGTCGTCGCCATCGTCATCGTGTTTGTCGTTAAGAGAAAGGTAAATCGAATAAAACAACGCTCGTCAGTTCAATCTTGTTCGCCTCCATACATAACTGTGGGGCAACGCACAAGTGCTGCTTATGCTGCCGTGGAAGTGAATAACTCCATGCGACTACCATCTGGTCCAGGTCGATCCCACAAGGTAGATGTGATCGATGCAGGAGGTTATGCTAGTGTCGCAGATGTCGTCACTAACGGTGAACACACATCTCCTTGGCCACCAAGGGATGAATCTGATGAATTATCTGCACCATCTGCAGATAGGCCTAAGAAGGAGATAGGTGTCATTGTACAGAAGATTGTCCCAGAAGATGATCAAGCATGTGTTAATGAACTGTATGCCTCTGTAAACAAGCTGGAGTATACGACTACAAAGAGTGATACTACATCAGTATGATAAGTCATCATTTTATTGCATCAACAGTATGATTTGTTCTGTTTCAAGTTTCGGAATTCAATTAAATTTCACTCTAGTTCATCTTTTTGCTACTGAATTGACGGGCGGTGAGATAGCCTAGTGGTTATAAGTTTTTTCGTCACGCCGAAGACCAGGGTTCGATTCCCCAAAATCTGAGAAGCCCATTTCTGATGTCGCCCGCCGTGGTATTGCTGGAATATTGCGAGGTTAGATAGGGACATGGTTTCATTACTCTGTAGGTATAGTCATGGAATGAAAAGCCACACCGTGTAAGATTGTAGGTACAGTGAAATACGTTGGGAATTCCTTATCATGTAAATAATGTCAGTTATTCTGGTTACCAATACTTGGCCATATACATGGGTCAGATTGTTTCTTCATTGTACACGCGTACATATGTAGGTGTAGATATATGTCATGTGTTGTCAGTATAGACTACACACTAACCAGAGACCCCAATGCTGTGATCAGGGGTGACTTCATGAATCGTGTGGTTAGGTTCGTTGATTGCCAGCCAAAGTAGCGGACAGCTGTTGAAATTACGAATGTTGTTTTCGTAATATCAGTTAACTGGATAGATAACCGGTATCAGGGTCAAAAATGAACGAACGACCTGCTCTTTTGTAGTTTTATAGTCTGTGATTGTCCGTCACAGCACCTTGCACAACACCTGATATGGTAGTGAACACCAGTGAAGAAGATATATGTGTCTGAAGTGGGATGGTCCTTAGCAATACATACAAACGTAAGAGTTGGGGATGCATCTGTGTAGGGTGTATAGTGGGGTGGGGGTGGATAGTGAGTCCTCACGCAAGACAGGACACGTTCTTGGAAGGAAACAATTTACGTTGTTTAAACAGTATACGTTTTGAGTCACTCGCGTCATACTTAGGGAATAGCTATTTCGTTACGAACTAAGAAAATATACTGACCCGTAAAAGAAACGCAAGTTCATTTTATTGCAAACATTCAGTTCAATACTTTTCTCGCAGTAAAGCATATTAAACTATTATCAAACCACGGTCACCACGATGACTTTAATGTTGTTTCCGTTTTTTCTTGGTGAAATTGCGCAAACGCGACCTTAGTGATGCAATTTTGCTTTTTGCATGACATTTTCGTGCTGCTCACAAAACATGTGCTTTTCGTGCTTGATGGGCCCTTTATAAGGTACGCCATTCAGAAACATCGCACATTACCAAATGTAACGGGAGATAGCTGAGAAAAGATGCGAAGTCTAACTCAATAGCAAAGAGGGGTCGCCATTGGGATGTTGCAGGCCGGATCCACAGCAACTGCGGTCGCCAGGCACTTCCAATGTCACATTGCGACAATCACAAGGCTCTCGGCAAGGAATCAACAGACGGGAAATATTCAGGATCGACCAAGATCTGGACGGCCGAGAGTAACAACTCAAACTCAAGATGGCCACATCCGGGTTACTCACCTTCGTAACCGACAACAAAGAGCGACGCAGACGGCTTTAACCATCCAAGGACCACGTCACCACATCTCTGCAGACACCGTTCGTCGTCGACTGAGGGCAGCAGGCATCAGATGTCGACGTACCTATGTAAGGCCGATTTTAGCGTCACCGCCAACAACGCTTGCAGTGGGCCAGACAACATCAACGATGGTCAACAATTGCAGTGTCAACAATTGAGGAATCCAGGTTCAACATGTCTCACGCCGACGGCCGAGTACGTGTATGGAGACGACGCCAACGTTGCGTTGTGGAGGCTGACCGCTGGGCAGGAGGAAGTCTGATGGTCTGGGGAGGCTTCAGCTACCACCACAGAACACCACCTGTGTTTCGTCAACGTGTGACTGCTGTCGTTTACAGAGATCAAGTTCCCAACAACACGTTGTACCCCTTTTCCAAGCACAGCGTCCTCCCCAAATCTTCCAGCAAGACAATGCTCGTCCCCACACGGCACGGGTTTCCATGGACTTTCTGAGAGCTAACAGCATTCCTGTGCTGCCCTGACCCTCTCTGTCCCCCGATATGGCACCGATAGAACACGTGCGGGAAGAAATTGGAAGAAGAATGCACACAGCTGGTCCACCTCAAAACCTGAGGGATTCGGAAGCACGGTTGACAAGGGAATGGAATCAACTGCCACAAGCCTTCTTCCAGAGACTTGTTGACTCGATTAGACGTCGCTGTACTGCCTGTGTCGACAGCAATGGCGGTCACACACGTTACTGATTACGAGACTCTGTTTTGTCATTTTTACTGTTTATGGGTGCTTATTTTTTTGTTACCAGAGATGAATTTTCCATCAGAAATCATGCACCATTTCATCAACAATCATGTGTCTGTTGTTTTTTCAATTAATTAAGGTTATGAGTACCCAAGATAGCAGTGTAAGATTTTTGAAAACCGACTTGCGTTTCTTTTGCGGTTCAGTATAGTTCCTATAAAGTGCCTGCAAGAATTACTAGAGCTTGTAGTATTCAACGACTAAAAGGATGGGGTGGCAGCCGTTACGGTTTTGCTGAGCGTGTATCTCAATGATATACATTAAGCGATGTCTACTTTTTCTCTTACGGACTGGGCAGACCAATACTTGAATATTGTGTTTTGGGGAGATTCCTGCAGTACTGCTTAACACTTTCCACTGTAAACGATTCCAGAAAGAGACGAAACCTCCAGAACAATGGATCTGGATGTCAAACACCTGCTCCTGACATCCTAACATAAGTATCACTCTTTCGTAATTACTGTCTTGCCTGTGCTTGAAAATCAACTTATTATATATTTGCAGAAATGCACAAGAGATGGGACATGATACTGCAATATGAAGCAATTTGGTAAAGCTCCACGTGTGTTTTTTATTCTCGGCATGTCATCTCTTTGTATGTATTGGAAGTATATGTAGTAGGTTTACATTTAGTGGTATATATACTGAGTTGATTCCGACGAAGGTTACTATGGGTGTCCATGCACGAAGCTTTAGACGTAACGTACTGTAGTGCTGACTCCTCTCTCCACACTTTACGAAACCCTAATCAACCTCTATATGTTTACTGTCGTCCATAAGGCAACTATACCCGGAACAGAATGGACCATGGCCCTCATAAATCTGGAGATTCGAAAAGACTTCATCAGTGTTGAACTTGTGAGCCAACCCACCCGACTAAATATATCCAGTGAATTATATCCGTTGAAGGTGTAAATTACTAAATGAATGACATTCTGCCATTATGTAATCCGAGTAGGAAACTTACGTATTTGTTTTGCAATGTACATAAATCATCATCAGTGGAACATGTTTGGATTTTTCTCCTCATGTTGGATTCCCTTCCTTTTAAGTGGCAGTCAAATGGATCCAGCGCTTTACCTGTTCGAGTAGATTGATATGTCTGTTATGAGAATAGCTGTACCTCTTCGTAATGATCAAAGTCTGTCTGCTTTGACATCACTAAACCCTTCAGGCGTGCTCTGTTTGTTTGGGTTAGGGTAGGTTTGCTTTTGTTGGTATTGTTGATGTTTGCTATTTTAGATGTTGTATTATGACCGTGTCTTAATACGTGCTTTAGCCGAGTAACCAGTAATGAGTCAAATGTATTGTTATAGATATAACACACGTGATTATGCGAGGCATAACATTATTTAACGGGGGAATGTACATGTGGGGAGGTCTGATGAATGAACATGTGCAATAATTTCCATTAAGAGACGCTGGCATGGAACGAACATGATAATATGTAGCTAAAGTAATATGGTCACTAAAATATTATTTGGATTCTGGATTAGAGTTTCCGGTATCGCGGGGTTTAGCGGATCTATGCTGGTTGTTACATGCGTCGTAATGCAACTTTTGCCTGAAGCCATGAAATCCTTATAATAAAATCAATAACTGAATTACTTCGAGACTCAATTATCTGTTAACATGTTTTAACGTGAAGGGTCAAACGAAAACTCTCTATAAGTAAAATCGAACGTTTCATGGAAACTAGTACACTGCACCTCACGTTTTCTGTTTTGGTAGAGTTTTCTTTTTCATTAATTTTTAATCCCTTATCATACTGCACTATATACTAAACCACATGAGACTGTCTTCGAACTCAATACATGACATTTTCTGCACATACCAAAGAAAGCATTGTGCAATGATTGCACAATTGGTTCTCTCCCAGAGTGCACAAATGAAAACGTCCATTAGGGTTATTGCTTCTTATTACCTTGCACTGTACTGAGTTGATGAAACGAGTACTTGTTGTTTTTGATACTGCTGAATTGTAGGTACATAAGTAGAAGAGGAAGAGTGTTTAGCGAGGATTTCACACAGTTTATTCGCAATATCTGATTTATCAGTAAGTAACTGATCGCCATGTTTAAGATGATGGACAGCAGATTTAGTACCCTTACCTTTAATTTTCTGGACCATGTTCCATACCTTGGACATGGGTGTCCGAGAATTTATTTAGGATACATAATTTTGCCAAGATTGGCGTTTGTTCTGTTTAAAAGTACGCCATGCTTTAGCATTTAAAATTTTAAATTTATTTAAATTATGCACCATAGGATGGCGACGGAAATAGTGTTCTGCTTTTTTCCTTGCCTTCCTAGCTTGTTTGCACTCGTCGTTGCACCATGGTTTTCGAATATGTGGAACTGCAGAGGACTTTGGTATACACTCATCAGCTATGGAATTCAGTTCCTCAGAAAAAACATTTAATAGCATCAGGAACGGCAATAAAACGCTCGGGTTTAAGTTTTTTCAGCACACAGTGTTCATATAAAGCCCAGTTAGTCTTTTTAAAATTCCGCCTTGATGATGGTTGAACATCAGATGGAGTTACAGCTTTTAATATAGTAGGAAAATGGTCACTTCCACAGAGGTCATCGTGGACTGACCAATCGAATTCATTTAATAGTTCTGAATTTGTAAGTGACAAGTAGAGAGCAGAATAAGTCCCTGTCCCAGGGTGTGAAAATGTGTTGGAACCATATATTTATATTTACACTACCCCAGAGTGGGTTGTGCCCATTTAAAACTCCCATTATAATACAGGGCTTCGGGAGTTGGTCATATAGAGCTTGAAGATCAGTTTTGACAAACGTTGAAGATGGCAAAATATAGAGGGAACATAGCGTAGCGTAATTCTCACTGCAACAGCTTGCATATTAGTATTAAGTGAAACGAGGCTTTGAATAACGTTTTGTCTGACTAGAATGGATGATCCGCCAGTGGCCCTATCACCCGGAGGTGAAAAACAATGATACGCATTAAATTGACGAAGGTCAAATGTGTCTGTTTGTTTTAAATATGTCTCTTGGAGACATAACGCTGAAGGTGTAAAATCTTGGACTAATAGCTGTAATTCATGTAAATTAGTCCTCAATCCTCTGCAGTTCCACTGTACAATATTATTGGAATAAACTATCTTTTGGGGGGATTTATTGGGGATCTACCCCGCACTCTTTTGGAGGGCGACAAGCTATGTGCCCTAGAATGGACGTTTTCAGAAACGTCCATGTCTTCAAGAGACCCGTATTTATTGAACAATTGAATTTTGTTCTGTGATCCTTTAGGAGCTCTGCCACTTTGTTGTTTTGAAGCATCAGGCTTCGGCTTTGGTTTACTTTTCACCGTTTGTTGACTATCAGATGTCGATTGAGACTTTGAGTGTGACTGAGATGATGATTTGTGATCAGAAGACCTTGAGGTACTAGGAAGTGATTCCTCAGTCTGTGATGATATAGCAGTGTACAAATGCTGTGGAGAATCGCAATTTACCCAATTCAAGGTAGTTTGGCAGCCTGTGGTTGATGTTGTTTTAGAGCTATAACCTGATGATGTTTTTGCTACTGATGCATAACTTTCTATAAGATCAGATCTCTTTACCAGTTTTTTGGCCTCAGAAAAAGAGATATTTTGAGTAAAGTTTATTTTTTTGATCTCCGTTTGCTCTTTCCAAATAGGACACTGTTTAGAAAATGATGATTGGTCGCCTGAGCAATTGGTGCATTTTTTATAATCGCTGTCACGATCTTCTGTTGTGTGTGTCTTCTCACCACAGTGAGCACACACAACAGACAATGTGCAAGTATTTACACCGTGTCCATATTTCTGGCATTTAAAACTCCTTAGCGGGTTGGGGATGTACGTATCAACTTGTATGTTGCAGTAGCCTGCCTTCACTGATTTCAGAGCATTTGGACATGAGAAAGTAAACAGATACGTATTTGTTTTGACGGTTTCGTTGTTTCTGCGAGTTGAAAAGCGCTTGACATATAGTACACCTTGATCCTTCATTTCAGATCCTATATCAAGTTCCGACATGTCATCAAACAATCGATCTCTATCTCTCACGATACCTTCACTTGTATTCAAGATTTTGTGTGCAGAAACCGTGACGGGAATACCCACGAAAGATTTAATATTCATCAGATTTGTTGCTTGCTGCTTTTTCCCGCACTCGACTAGCAGAGCACCCGAACGTAAGCGTCTTATGTTCTTCACGTCCCCAGCAATGCCTTGAATACCTTTGGATACAGCAAAGGGGTTCAACTTCAAAGGTGTCTTCTCAGGAGTCTCAATCACAATGAAACGTGGCCAATACTCAATCGATGTAGACGGTCTATGGTCAGTATCAACAGGGTCAATATCAAGTGGACGTTTTGTTTTTTTGTAGGGCGTTTCATACGCCATGGTTAGTGTAATACGGTTCATCATCCGAGCTCCCCACCCACCACGGAGTATCACAAGGACAATGCTAAAGCAAGCGGGCCTCCAGCTTACAGCCCCAAGGATACCCGGATGATATACTCCAGCAGAAGAATTAGAAATAATTAATCTACCAGATTGGCCCATGAGCCACCGCCTTCTGGGCATAAGACTCTAGGCAAAAGTTCAGAACTTCAAAAATGCATTTTAAATTTCGAAAAGCTGAATGAACAAATAGGCCAAGACCGAAAGGAAAAATCCAAATAAAATTTGTGCAATGATATATATACTTCATTCACAGAGCTTGGCATGACCAGCCGATTGGTCGAACCGGGCCCATTCAACCACCCGTCTAGGTGAAGTCAGGGCCAAAGTGGTGTGTTGGGCAATGGAACACAGTTAAAAGCCCCAGTGCCCTCAACCACCAGGATCCCGTCCTCCACCGACACTGGACGCAACCCACGGCAAACGGGTTGGTGGACCAAATATCCCCCCGGGTCCACTACGGGGGTGTCGGCGAGCTCTTGGCGTTACCCAGCACCCACCACGAGGAGGTGGCTCGCCACGGGTGCCTAAACTGATTTGAACACGAGTCACTCTTCTTACCATCCTAATATGCTTTTGAGAGTGTGGGGTATGTCACAACACATGTGTGACTATGCATGCGAATGAGCGGTCACATGTTGTAAACCGGTAACATTTAATGAGGAAGGATATATCTCAAAATACCTAATGTTAACATGTCACTATGAGATATGAAACTAACTTTCCTCAGAAATATTGATCCTAATTTGAATGATAACGACTCTTTAGGATTGCTTTGTAATTACACGCTGAATATGTGACATGGGAATATATTCATAACCTGCACTTGCATGTGCTTACACTAAAATTGGCGCAAACCACAATTTTCGGTGCAGGTGTTAGGTGTGGGTATATAAATTACTTGCCTTTTTGTAAATGACAACTGACGCTCACTGTTTATCCATAGAATGGTATCACTTCATAAATGGGCATAAATTAGCAACCTCAGGAAGCTGAATGTTTCTATGTTTGTTTCTTGTTGGGTTAACAGGTATCTGAATTAACAGTACGCCCCCCTTCTGGAGGAAGTGAGCAGCAACCTGTGCACAATGTTGCAGTCAACTCGGAAGGATCTGCCTCTGGTAATAGCCAATACGTCCATGCACTGCGTGTTCATTTTGGGTGCAAATCAGGTATTGTAGGTGTCACCTTGGAATCATATAACAGAATCATCACACGCGATAGGTCACAGAAATATATATGTTCAATCGGTCTGCAGACAAATCCCCTGTTGACAAAATCCCCCCAGGGAAAAACAACAACCTTGGACCCCCTTAGGACAAAAACAACAACACGTAGAACAACCAAATCGAATTAATAATGAAGGAAAAAAAATATTTAGCCGGCATCACACTTACAATGAAAAATAGCAAAAATTGGATTTTTAATTCAATATACGAGACAGACAGACAGATGACAACCTTTACGTTGTGGTATCAAGGAGTATGCCTCTCTAGTTCCTGGAATATCACAAAAGCCAGCTATATTGTCACTAATAAAGGTGTATATCACACTGTAGTGTTCACATCACACTTGTTTCTACAAGTTTTTTTATCTGGCCTCATTGACTGATTATATACATACAGGGTTTCCAGTACATCTAATTATCACTTCACATGCTGTATATCACTCTTCTGTGTTCATATCTCAGTGTTTGGGGATTTTGCCCAAAGGTTCTTATTTATTTTAGGGGGATTTGTTTCCTAATTGGTTTTGCCTTGAGGGTTTTTTGTCCAAAATGGTTTTGTTCTACAATCGCTCCGTCGTTCTAGTACACCACACAATTCACATCAGCCATTTCGTTCTAGCTGAAATACATCGTAGATGGAAATATGAATCACATAATTTCAGCTTGGTTTTATCACTTCATTCATTTGTCTTGTCAAGTCACGATATGGCTGAAATATAGCCAATGTGGCCATATATTTTAACTCAGTCAGTCGTTCGTCTTGAGTCTATGTGCTAATATTAGATTTTCAGAAACAAATAGACTTTGCTAATTTCATGTAACTGTTTCAGGTGGTGATCACCTGCATCCTGAAGCTGGAGGAGAATATACGGCTCTGGATAGAAGTGCTGTCCAACCTTCAAACATATACGAACCTCTGGCAACATACGAACAGATATCCAATATGTGAAGCGTTAAAAGTCTACGAAGACACCATATACCGCAATTTGACTTTGCATATGAACACATTCTCACCTTTGTACGAAAAACATTACAAACATCTTGAAAAACATTGCGATTTAGACTTATTACCAAAATCAATAATAATTACAATGTAATATGTAAAACAAAGACCACACTGAAACGATATAATGCGCAGTAGAGAAGGGTGAAAACCTCCAGTATGTTACAACAGTACTTTGTTAGACAAATGTACATGAGATCACGTGACCACGTTATATTGTTGGAGAAGCATGCGTATTTGTATGGATCCCATTCAATACAGAAGTAAATACACATGAGTAATATACTCAGAGCGTTTCCCTGAAAAATTAAACGTGCGAAAAGTCGATATCTTAAGCTTTCCCTTGCTAGGTGTGTTCCCAATATGACTAGTCCTAGTTTGACTACCCGGCCAATACACAGAGCCTCTTCAGTTTCTCTCCTTTGCTTGATATCATTCTTACATTCCAGTAGCAGGAAGAGCTGTGTCCATGCCCTAAAATACTGCATATTGACTGTGTATTTTCAAAATAGTCAAAATACGTTGTATAATGATAGTAGATGCACTGTGACGTTGTGACTGCTTTGAAATACCTATATTTAGAATATAGTTGATATTTTCTTGGAAATTTTGACCGACTTCTATCAACATGGTGGTTACCCAGCATTTCCTACATAAAACGGCGAAAATAAAACCTTCCCTTTGAAAACAACGCCTCACTTTTAAATCAGGTGTTTTTTTATAGTTAACATTCAAATTTGCAGCGCTTTATGAAGTAAGCAGTATATAATCTGACATTGCCAACTTCAGTAAGTGCCCGTGTGCTGGTATCTAACCATACCTGATAAAGATAAGTGTCCTACTACTGCCACTTTTATTTGCCATTATACACGCACAACAGAATTTCCAGTTTGGACCTACAGTGTGCATGATCTATACCGTGTGCCATTTGCCAACAGACATGTCATTTACAAGGCATCTTTAATATTAGATACTTGCCCTATATCCTATGTCTCTAGGTACCTTAGACCAACAAACAAAATATTACAATAATCTATTCGAAACAGAAATAGCACATGGAACATAGAGAGACCATGCAATTTTGTAAGGTGTCCATTAACTACTGAGGAACCGAATACCTCCGTGATTATGTATTTAAACAACGACAGTTTAAAGCACGAGTGGGCTTCATCCCACTGTTGTGAACACTTGGATCATTCTTTGATCACAATTCCAATGCCACGTACAAGAATATGCATACGTTATAAAAAGGAGACACAAAATTTTAAAATCGACCAACGACAATCGCGTCAAGTTTGCGAAATCCAAAGCAAACTGTGATGCTATTCATCACGTAAGCACAAACCACAGTAGGGTCCTGAATTATCAAAATCAAGGTGGTTGAGAGCGCCAGATTCTCGTGTCTCACACACTACCTGCAGTCCACTGGTAAAAGACGTTTCGAGTTCTAAGTGGGGAGTAATGATGACACAAAGGTTGATGATCACTTACTTGATAAAATCATACGAGGCATATTTAAGGCATATTTAAGTATCGTGTGCATAGGTGTAAGAATTATCCACGTGGTGTTACAAATATGTCAGGCTTTGGCACTAATTATACTAACACGATATTCCTGTAAAAGACGTATTTAGAAATCTGCAAAGCCTGATTCAGAATTTTTTGGAATATTAATATTTAACAACACATATCTGCAGCTGAACTTGATGTCACTCTCAAGTGTCCTCAGACAACTCCTGTCTTCTCTAACTTCACTTTGAAACCCATCCTTTGGTATCCTAACAGGATTACGACTAATTGCGCTCAATCTATACTCAGAATTAAACGTTGATACACCTTAACGTATATTCATGGATATTCTTGTGAATAATTTTTCCCAACCAGAGCAAAAGTGTGTTAAGAAGCATTTGTGGTAGTGTATTGCAAACAATAAGGCCCTTGTTCATGGCTGACAAATTTAAACCATGGACATCTCTCCAGCCGTATCGACAGAACTTGAATTTATGTTAGGTGATGTTTCACCTTTGAAACACGTCGGGGATAATCGACAGTTCTGACGTTATCCAAATCCTGCAACACTGCCACAGGAATTCCACCAAATCCTTCCTCGGATATAGAATGATCTTAACGGGGCGAAGAGATCTGGTCTGTTTCTATGCGCACACTGGCTGCTACCTACAATTATACTTTGTGTATAGGTTCTTCTTATGTGTAAAGTTGCGTGTCACTTGCTTAATAACATTTTGCACCTACATCGGAATGTAGCATCTATTAAACACATGGATTATCGATAACAAGCAAAGTGGAAAACGACTAAAACCTAACCTGACATCAATGGCTTTCGTGAGATTTTGCCTAGGAATTATTAGCCTTCAATCAACACATAAACAGACTCATCATGTTCACAAAGGTCATATTTTAGTCATCAGTTAAAACACTGTGATATTGTGTTCCTAATGCTATTTGTCTTTCCGTGTCGGCTGCATTCAAAGTACCCCTTAATATTTCAGGAAATTTTTCTCCCCCAATATGATTGTTATTTGTCATCGAAATGATTGCATGAGTTTCCTTATGTACGATAGTCACGCTTAGTTATATGACATAACTTTCGAACAACACAAGCCGCCTTTTCCCTAGTTTTAATGCCACTAAATCTCTCTCTCTCTCGCTCTTTTGTCAAACATCCTCTCTCTCTTCTCTTTGTCGTTGTCTCTCTCGTGGTCTCAACAAAGGTCATGCATAAATATGTATGTAAGAACATCTGGTATTGCGGAGTGCTATACACATCATGTTGACTTTAGTAAGGGAAGAAAAAACAATGTCATATCTCGTGTACAAATACACGTCAATATTGACTCATACCGGACAAGGAAATATGATATGGATACTAAGCGTGTTACGACTGTATAACACATCTGAGAATGATGAATGCATCTGCTCTGTGTCGATGCTTGCTGATACCCACTACATTTTCCCGAACACTGTGTCTCATTAAAGCGATTCATGAACACATACACTTTCATCGTATGACATGGTCACAATCCCATGCAAGTACAGTTGTTTAAGTGTTGTATGGAATAATACTTCACGGCATTCACTGAGAGAAACAACATTCAATCGTGGTATTAATTCATAGTCACTAAACGCCAAGAAGAAACGTTACCCTGAAAATAGGACAATTTAACACTTCTGAAAAAGGTATACGTCACCATAATATGAATGTTTTTGAAATTGTTTTTTGATTTGCATAAAGCTGTATTGTTCAACTTATAACGTCTAAGATATATTTGATAGTTTTCAGAAATTCAATAGGGTAGGAGGCTAACGTTTCAGTTGACGTTTGGTATACATATGCATTAACACAGCAGATGTGGCGTGTTGCAGTCGGTTGCCGGATTTCTGTTGCCTTGACGGAAATCGCGCAATTACTTATTTGCGCATTCTGTAATCATGCAGCATTTACATGCCTCTTGTCAGCCAATGATGATGTTTTTGTATCACAATATAAACTTTTATTCTGGATACGTTTTTGTCACATTATGAGGATCGGTGTAACCAGATAAGTAATTCTATTTTGAAATCGAAAACTGAGAGTACATCACGTTTTGCTCATAACGGATGCTGAAGCCTGTCAATAATTATACGTCTCCCATTATTGGTGTTAGTAGTTTCAGCTTGTGTTAGATTTTCTTAGTCCAGTGATATCTTCGTGGATAGCGTTTCCGGTAGTTAATTGCGCGTTTCTGGAAACTTCGCATGACTGTGAAGGGGGCAAGATGCCTCTGTGATCCACATTACACTACGGGCACCCATGAACGGCTACCTCCTCGTGGTGGGTGCTGGGTCACGCCAAGAGCCGTTCAAAGCCCCGTGTGGACCCGGGTCAACTAGGTCCATAGCACCCCATTGCTGGTTGCAAGGAGCAACCGAATTGGGCAACCTGTTTGCCGTGGGTTGCGTCCCGTGTCGGTGGAGGACGGTAGTCTGGTGGTTGAGGGCAGCAGGAGCCTGAACCGTGTTCCTGTTGCCCAACACACCACTTCGGCCCTTACTTCACCTAGACGGGTGGTAGAATCGGCCCGATTCTATCAATCGGCTGGTCACGCCAAGCCCTGTGTGTATGGACTAGACTTATTTGTCATCACACAATTTGGATTTGTTCATGTTAACCATTGGGTCTTGCTGAAATTGTTCATAACAGATGTTTAAACTTTTGAACAATGATGTTTTGCACTTTGCCTAGAGTCCTAAGACAGAAGGCGGTGGCTCATGGGCCAATCTGGTGGATTTGTTATTTGTAACTCTTCTGCTGGAGTATATCATTCGAGTATCCTTGGTGCTGCAGGCTGGAGATCCGCTTGCTCTAGCATTGTCCCTGTGATACTCCATGGTGGGTGGGGAGCTCGGATGATGAAATGAAAAAACAATAACCATGGCGTATGAAACGCCCTACAAAAAAACAAAACGTCTCCTTGAAGATCATACTGATACTGACCTTAGACTGTCCAATCCTACTGAATACTGGCCACGTTTTCTAGTTGTTGAGACTGAAGATAGAACACCCTTGAAATTAAACCCTTTTGCTGTGTCGAAGGGTATCCAAGGCATTGCTGGGGACGTAAAAAATATCAGAAGATTACGTTCTGGTGCACTCTTGATTGAGTGTACCAAAAAGCAACAGTCAACAAACCTGTTGAACACTAAGACATATGTCGGCATTCCCGTCACAATCACGGCACACAAAACGCTCAACACGAGTAAGGGAATTGTACGGGACCGCGATAGATTACTCGCTGACATGTCAGAATTAGATATTGCCTCTGAAATGAAAGATCAGGGTGTTCTTTATGTGAAACGATTCTCAACTCGTAAAAATAATGAAACTGTCACAACCAACACTTATCTGTTTTCCTTTTCCCTACCTTCTGCTCCAAGATCACTCAAGGCCGGCTATTGCAATCTAAATGTTGACACGTACATTCCGAATCCTCTCAGATGCTTCAAATGCCAAAAATTCGGACATGGTGTAAATTCTTGTACATTATCCGTTGTGTGTGCTCGCTGTGGTGAAAAGACACACACAACAGAGGATTGTGACAGTTCTGTTACAAAATGCACCAACTGCTCAGGGAATCATCCGTCTTATTCTAAAGAGTGTCCTGTTCAGAAACAGCAACTAGATTACCTACAGTATCCACTAGCTGTCAGACAAACTTGACTTGGGTCAAAACGGATTCCCCAAACCTTTTCTCACCCGCTACATCTACTCAAACACGAGAATCACTTACTGGTACGTCCCAAATACAATTAGAAACATCCCCTGATCTAGAACCATCTTCTCTGTCATCGACAAAGTCTCAGCAAAGTCTCAGTAAAATTAAAGGTAAACAGCAAGATTCTTCAAAGAAACTGAGTGGGAGAGCCCCGAAAGGGTCACAAAATAAAATTCAGCTATTCAATAAATACGGATCGCTTGAGGATATGGACGTGTGTGAAAACGTCCATTCTAGGGCTCACAGCTTGTCGCCCACCAAACAAATGCGGGGTAGATCCCCAATAAACCCCCCAAAAAGATAGGTTATCAGAATAATCTTTTACAGTGGAATTGTAGAGGTCTAAGGACTAATTTTAATGAGTTGCAGCTCTTAGTCCAGGATTTAACACCATCAGCTTTCTGTCTGGAGGAGACCTATTTAAAACAGACAGATACTTTTGACCTGCGTCATTACAAGGCATATCATTGTTTTTCACCTCCGGGTGACAGGGCCACGGGAGGGTCTTCCATCCTAGTCAAACAGAATATTATCCATAGCCCTGTTTCACTTACTACTGATCTTCAGGCCGTCGCAGTGCGACTAACTTTGCATGTTGCATTTACATTATGCTCTCTCTATATTTCTCCGTCATCAACGTTTCACAAAACCGATCTTCAAGTGCTGTATGATCAACTCCCGAAGCCCTGTATCATAATGGGAGATCTGAATGGACACAACCCACTCTGGGGTAGTGTAACTACAAACACTATAGGGAAATTGTTGGAGGACATTTGTTCTGACAATGATTTATGCATTTATAATGATGGTTCCAACACATATTTACACCCTGGGACAGGGACTTATTCTGCTCTCGATTTGTCACTTACAAATTCAGAACTACTAAATGAATTTGAATGGTCAGTCCACGATGACCTCTGTGGAAGTGACCATTTTCCTACTATATTAAAAGCTGTAACTCCATCTGATGTACCTCCATCATCAAGGAGGAATTTTAAAAAGGCTAACTGGACTTTATATGAAACACTGTGTGCTGAAAAACTTCAACCCGAGCGTTTTATTGACGCTCCTGATGCTATTCAATGTTTTTCTGAGGAACTGAATTCCATAGCTGATGAGTGTATACCAAAGTCCTCTGCAGTTCCACATATTCGAAAACCATGGTTCAGCGATGACTGCAAACAAGCTAGGAAGGCAAGGAAAAAAGCAGAACATTATTTCCGTCGCCATCCTATGGTACATAATTTAAATAAATTTAAAAATTTAAATGCTAAAGCACGGCGTACTTTTAAACAGAACAAACGCCAATCTTGGCAAAATTATGCATCCAAAATAAATTCTCGGACACCCATGTCCAAGGTATGGAACATGGTCCAGAAAATTAAAGGTAAAGGTACTAAATCTACTGTCAATCATCTTAAACATGGAGATCAATTACTTACTGATAAATCAGATATTGCTAATAAACTAGGTGCAACCCTCGCAAAACATTCTTCCTCTTCTAATTATGTACCAAAATTCCAGCAATATCAGAAGCAACAAGAAAAGAAAACTATTACTTTCAATTTAGATAATGGGGAAGATTATAATGAAACATTTTCTATTCATGAACTCCATACTGCTCTTGATCAAGCTCATGACACTGCTACAGGAACTGATAACATACATTATCAACTCCTTAAACACTTACCGGAATCCTGTTTAGAGACGCTCTTACATATTTTTGATGATATTTGGACTTCAGGTAAATTTCCTTCTTCATGGCGAGACGCTATAGTAGTGCCAATACCTAAACCTGGACGTGATCATACGGATCCATCTAATTATCGTCCGATTTCTTTAACTAGCTGTGTTTGCAAGACCATGGAACGCATGATAAATAATCGACTTGTTTGGTACTTGGAAACAAATAACCTTATAACTGATATACAGAGTGGTTTCCGGAAAAACAGAAGTACTGTCGATCACTTAGTGCGTTTAGAATCATTTGTTAAAAACGCACTAATTAATAAACAACATGCTGTGTCTATCTTTTTTGATCTCGAAAAAGCATATGACACAACCTGGAAATATGGTATTTTACGAGACTTACATGACTTCGGCTTGCGAGGTCGTTTACCTCAATTTATAGCCAACTTTTTAAATGACAGACAGTTTCAAGTTCGAGTGGGTTCTACCCTGTCTGATCATTACAATCAGGATCAGGGTGTTCCACAAGGCAGTATTCTGTCTGTCACACTTTTTAGCATCAAGATAGATAACTTTATCAAAAGTTTTAAACGATTCAATTGATGGATCGTTATTTGTGGATGATTTTAATATTTCTTGTCGTGGGAAAAATATGCATACCATTGAACGGCAACTGCAGCTTTGTTTAAACAAAATAAATAAATGGTGTCTTGAAAACGGCTTTAAATTTTCTAAATCGAAAACAAGTTGTATACATTTTTGCAGAAAATATAAACCACATAAGGACCCTGAACTATCTCTAGATGGCACTCCCATCAAAGTTGTAAAGGAGGCCAAGTTCTTGGGACTTGTTTTTGATTCACATTTGACCTTTTTGCCACATATTAAGTCCCTTAAAACCAAATGCTTGAAGGCACTCGATTTATTAAAGGTTGTTTCTAATTCAAAGTGGGGAGGGGATCAGACTACCCTCCTTCACTTGTATAGATCACTCATCCGCTCAAAACTTGATTATGGCTCAATCGTATACGGTGGAGCCTGTAAAAGCAACCTGAAACTATTAGATTCTGTCCATCACCAATGTCTAAGACTTTGTCTTGGTTCCTTCAGAACTTCACCTATTGACAGTCTCTACGTTGAGGCTGATGAACCATCTCTTGAGCAGCGACGTATTAAGTTAGCTTTACAATACATTACTAAATTATACTCTAATGAATCTAACCCTGTCTATAACTGTGTTTTCAATCCCCTTTACGAGGATGTATACAATAAAAAAATCTTCTGTTGTTCCACCTCTAGGACACAGAATTAAACCATTTTTTGCTGCTGCCGGCAATGAGCTGGAAAATATAGCTCCTTCCCGTCTTCTCTCTTCTCCTCCTTGGCAGTTGGTTAGGCCCCAAGTGGACCTAACACTGACCACATTTAAAAAATCAGAAACCAATGAATTACAGTATAAACAATAATATAATGAATTGAAACATAAATATAGCAGTTATAAATCCTTATTTACAGATGGGTCCAAGGACGGTGGCGCAGTAGCTTGTGCCACTGTCATTGGATCCAGAACAATATCTTCTAGATTACCAGACAACAGTTCTATTTTTACCGCTGAGGCTAACGCCATATTAACAGCTCTTAAATATATTCAAAGACGCAATAAACATAAACAATATATAATCTATTCCGACTCTCTTTCTTGCCTTCGGGCTATTAAAAATCTTTCTTGTAAACATCCACTTTTAATAGAAATTATTGAATTATATAATGATCTTGCTACTGGCCAATACGACATCGTCTTCTGTTGGTTACCCAGCCATTTCCGGTAACGCAATGGCCGATCTTGCTGCTAAGGCAGCACTCAACAAATCTGTGACACCACTTCTTATTCCTTATTCTGACTACAAAGCTAGCATTAGAGCTTACACTCGTGATCTGATGCAGAAGAAGTGGGACACCCAAGTAGGTATAAATAAACTACATGAAATAAAACCCTACATTGGTTATACATACTTGGGTTGTCAGTCCAGATTTGAAGAAGTCATTTTGCGACGATGTCGTATTGGCCATACAAGATACACTCATGTATACCTTTTAAAAGGTGAGGATCCTCCGTTTTGTATCCCTTGTGATGAGAGAGTCACGGTCAAGCATATTCTGCTTGACTGTGTTGAATTCTCCATCACAAGGGATAAATTTTTCAATGTCAAAACTATCAAGAACCTTTTTAGCACTGTTAGTTGTCATTTAATCATTGGTTTTTTAAAAGAAATTGATTTTTTGGTGGAATTTTGAAAATTATGTTGTGTAAATAGATGCATTTTAATGATTGGTAGTTTGAATTAGTAACTTGAATCGTTGGTGGCAGTACCCTCAAAGGGGGTTGAAGTATTGTAAAATTATTGTCCTCCTGAGAGGGTACGTAAGTCCACAAACATTCACAGTAAATTTAAGTCTACCAGGATTTTAATCGTAGCATTCATGTTCTTTTAATTTCGGCTAGCTTTTCATACAATTGCCAGCAGCTGAGGGATGATGTAAATCCAGCTAGGGACCATGCAGGTAGCAGAGGTACTGTAAGTCCCCATGGCCCCGAGTATGGAGATCTACCCTCTGTTGTTGGCGATCTATGGCCTGTTTTTATACTGTACTGTCCAAATAGTGATACTATTATTTTTTAAGTTTCCACACTAGTTGTAATAATAACTGTGATAGTCTAGTGGTTTTACTGTCCTTCGTCGACAGGTCCTTCATAATATGGATATATATTCTTTTTGTCACGTATGTTCTCGTCACGATATGGCTGCAATATTGCCGATGTGACGTTAAATATTAACTCACTCACTCATTACACTAGGACTGTATGCTACAAACGTGGCCACAGTAGCCATTTTCATTTGGGGCAAAGTAATCCGTAAGCATTATGTAATGTTATTGAAACGTTTCTTCTCAAGGGTGTTGTCAAGCAAGCCACAGAGACTGTTTGTAAGGCTATGCGAAGAAATTCTAACTCATGCTATAGTAATAAATTCTGCATTGATTATAGGAGCAGATATCCACACTGTATTGCGTAGCGCCGGTTTTGGAGTGAAACGGTATTGTGTTTGGGCGTTTCATCGAGTGATACTTTGGAAACGAGTCGATCTTTCTCTGTTGTGTCCAATCCACCAATCTGGCTATTCATTTAGGTGATGACTTGTTGGCAAGTTTAAGGGTGTACTTTGCACATGAGTCGACCGCAGGTGCACACACTCGCAACATTTGCTCTTCGTGCAAGGCATAAAATTGTATTGATACGTGAGACAAATCATGAGCATTACTGATTGATTCAGTTGATTGTATTCTGTACTTTAGAATCCGGTACCCCTTCAAAAAAATTTAAAAGTTGCTGTATTTCTGTAGCATGCTATATTCTGAAGAGTTACCTCCCTTGGGCCATTATAAAATTCATGTTTGTGGCAACTCATATGTGAGCATGACTTGAACAGGGAAGCAGTTGAATGTCTCTCGTCAATTGGGGACTCTGAGTAGACATCACGTGAGTCAAACCGAGAATTTCACCGTTTCACTGTTGTATTCAAAAGGGACACGTCAGAATATGAGGCAAATTGTGAGGATGGCCACAAAACGAATAGTAATAGGAGAGGGTAAATAGGATGCAAGTTCCTTGGAAGTCATGACTCAGGTAAGCATATTATGTCAAATATCGTCTCCACCCATGGACGAATATCATGATCCTCTTTTCTGAGTGAATATTGTATAACTCTCCAGTCAGCATTGATTAAGCACCTGTATGAAATAGAAGCGTGACCTTCTAAACATATGTTTGGCAACACGTAGACAATCTTCAATTCAGAAATGAAGTAACTATTTGGACAATTTTAGTCATATGATATAAGTGAAGTACAAGTACATTCATATTACCTTCAAAATGTTCTACTACTGTAATTGTGCACAGTGTCAAAAATGTATATTTGAACAACGTCAAGAGTCATTAATTGTGGTTCAGTTGTGCACTTTGCATAAGATGTATGGCACCCGTGTATGGCACCCGTGGCGAGCCACCTCCTCTTGGTGGGTGCTGGGTAACGCCAAGAGCTCGCCGACACCCCCGTAGTGGACCCGGGGGGATATTTGGTACACCAACCCGTTTGCCGTGGGTTGCGTCCCGTGTCGATGAAGGACGGTAGTCTGGTGGTCGAGGGCAGCAGGAGCCTGGAACCGTGCTCCTATTGCTCAACACACCACTTCGGATATTACTTCACCTAGACGGGTGGTAGAATCGGCCCGATTCTATCAATGGTCACGCCAAGCCCTGTGCATGGTGACTGTATTTTGCACATTTTAACTATTATTGGGTATTGGCCGTTTCTACTGTGTTGAGTATTCCATCACAAGGGATGAGTTTTTTAATTCACGAACACTGAAGGGTCTTTTTAATAACACAAGCTCTCATTTAATCATTGCATTTTTAAAAGAATTAGATTTATTGACTGAATTGTAAATAAATATTTTATTATTGGAAGTTTAAATTCATAACTGTGCTTGTTAGTGGCTGTATCCTCAAAGAGGGTTGAAGTACTGTAAAACTATTGTCCCCCGAGAGGGTACGTAAGTCCACAAACATTCAAAGTAAATTCAAAGTTTCCACGTTTTTAATCGTAGCATAAGTGTCTTTTTATTTGCATGGCTAGATTTCCCAAATTGCTGACGGCTGAGGGTATGGTGTAAATCCAGCTAGGGTCCATGCAGGTAGCAAAAGTGTTGTAAGTCCCCATGGTCCCTAGTATGGTGATCTACCTTCAGTTGTTAGCAATCTATAACCCATTGTTATATTGTATTGTCCTCTATAGATAAATTATTTTAGGTGTAGTTACTAGTTTTACATTCATTTCTGTGATATTCTACTGTCCTTTGTTGACAGGTTTTTATAATGTATATATGATCTTTTTCATCGTTGAATGTTCTCGTCACGATATGGCTGAGATATTGCCGATGTGACGTTAAATATGAACTCACTCACTCACTCATTGGCCGTTTCTATGTCAAATATATACACTATTTATTTATTGAACTGCCTAGAGTCTTATGCCAGAAGGCGGTGGCTCATGGGCCAATCTGGCACTATTGACCTCCAGGTTCAAATTGTCATCAAATAAATGTAGGGTCTGAACCAAACTGACTTTTATTTTGTTTGGCAATATTTGCTACCTGTGTTCATATTGCATGAGTATAACATCCTTGTAGCCCTAGTGTTTGTCGTTGGGTTCCACTACAGCACTGTCCTCGTTGACACTCGATGGCGGGTGGGGAGCAGGGATGTCGAATGTTTTACCTTTCAACATGGCTTCCCCTCAAATCACTGGTTTTCGGTACACACCTAAGAGACGGCATATTGATATAGATACTATTTCGTCTTCTGACGATGAAAGCTTGGTCTTAAATGTAGAGTCATGGCCACGATTTCTGATTGTGGAAGTAATTCACAGTCCAGTTTCTCTAAACGCCCCTCTCCAAGCTGTTTCAGTACGTTTGACTCTGAATATTGATTTCACCTTGTGTTCTTTGTATATCCCACAGTCCTATTCTCTTCACCAGTCTGATCTTCAGGCTCTTTATGACCAACTTCCCAATCCCTGTGTAATAATGGATGATTTGAACGGTCATAACCCACTTTGGGGCGGTAATGACACTAATGGAAAAGGAAAATTACTTGAAGGTTTCTTCTCAAATAACAATTTATGCCTTTTTAACGATGGTACTAAAACCTATCTACACCCTGGAACTGGCTCGTATTCCTGCTTGGACCTATCAGCTGTTGATTCCAATTTACTAAATGAATTCGAATGGTCAGTTCATGATGACCTTTGTGGTAGCGATCCTACTGTATTCAAGTCAGTTACACCATCTGATGTTCCTCCGTCTTCGAGATGGAATTTTGCTAAAGCAGACTGGGCTCGCTATGAAACTCTTTGTGCAGAAAAGCTAACACCAGATGTTTTCATTGATGTTCCCGACTCTATACAGCTCTTTTCCGATAGGCTTCACAAAATAGCTGATGAATGTATTCCGAAATCCTCTATTATTCCCCACATATGTAAACCTTGGTTTACTGCAGACTGCAAACAAGCTAGGAAGGCACGCAAAAAGGCTGAGCAATATTTCCGTCGTCATCCAATTTTCCATAATTTAAATAAATTTAAAATACTCAATGCAAAAACCCGGCGTACTTTCAAGCAAAACAAGCGTCAATCGTGGCGAAATTATGTTTCGAAGAAAAATTCACGAACGCCAGTGTGAAAGGTATGGAACATTATCCAGAAAATTAAAGGTAAGGGTAGCAAACCAAGCATACACCATCTCAAATGCGGAGATGAACTGCTGACGGATAAATCTGATATCGCAAATAAACTGGGTGAAACACTTGCGAAACATTCTTCCTCAGCTAACTACATTCCTCAATTTCAAACATACCAAAAACAGCAGGAAAAGACAATTCTCAATTTTCATTCAGATAATGGGGAAGATTGTAACGAAATCTTTTCTATTCATGAGCTTCATACTGCTCTTGAACAATCCCATAATACTGCAACAGGAACTGATGGTATACATTATTAGCTCCTAAAACACTTACCAGAGTCCTGTTTAGAGACACTATTGAATATTTTCGATGACATTTGGACATCAGGTAAATTTCCTTAATCCTGGCGTGATGCCATAGTTATACCTATTCCCAAACCTGGACGTGACCATACCGATCCATCAAATTATAGGCCCATTTCATTGACTAGCTGTGTTTGCAAAACCATGGAACGCATGGTCAATAACAGATTAACTTGGTACCTGGAATCTAATAATTTCATCACAAATATCCAATGTCGTTTTCGTAAAACTCGCAGTACCGTTGACCATTTAGTTCGACTGGAGTCATTTGTCAAGAATGCCTTTATCAGCAAGCAACATGCAGTGTCGATCTTTTTCGATTTAGAAAACGCTTATGATACCACCTGGAAGCACGGCATCTTAAAAGACTTACATGACTTTGGTTTACAGGGCCGTATGCCTCAGTTTATATCACACTTTTTAACTGACAGGCCGTTTCAAGTCCGAGTGGATTCTACCCTATCTGATCATTACCATCAGGATCAGGGTGTCCCACAAGGCAGTATTTTGTCAGTCACTTTATTTAGTATCAAGATCAATAGCTTAGCTAAAGTTTTAAATGATTCAGTTCATGGTTCACTTTTTGTGGATGATTTTAATATTTCTTGTCGTGGGAAAAATATGCATTGACCTCATTTAAAAAATCAGACACTAATGAACTACAATGTAAACAAGAATGTAATCAATTACATACTAAATGTAAGGCACATAAATCCATATTTACAGATGGGTCCAAGGTCTAGATTGCCATATAACAGCTCTATTTTTACTGCTGAAGCTAACGCCATCTCAGTGGCCCTTAAGTATATCAAAAGACACTATAAACATAAACAGTATATAATCTATTCAGATTTTCTTTCTTGCCTTCAGGCTCTTCAAAATATTTGTTGCAAACATCCACTTTTAATTGAAATTATTGAATTGCATAATGATCTTGCTACTGGCCAATACGACATCGTCTTTTGTTGGTTACCCAGCCACGTGGGCATTTCTGGTAACGCAATGACCGATTTTGCAACCAAGGCAGCACTCAACAAACCTGTGACACCACTGCTTATTCCATACACTGATTATAAAGCTTCCATTAGATCTTATATCCATGATCTGATGCAGAAGAAGTGGGACACCCAAGTGGGTATTAATAAATTACATGCAATAAAAAATTATATTGGTTTTACCTATTTGGGTTGCCAGTCAAGATTTGAAGAGGTCATCATGCGGCGATGTCGTATACTCATGCGGCGATGTCGATATACTCATGAATATTTATAGAAAGGTAAGGATCCTCCATTTTGCATCCCTTGTGATGAAATAATCACACTCATGCATGTCTTGCTTGACTGTATCGAATATTCCATCACAAGGGATAAATATTTCAAATCACCAACTATGAAGGATCTTTTAGTAACATAAATTCTCGTTTAATTTTTGCATTTTTAAAAGAATTGGATTTGCTAACGGATTTGTAAATAGATAAATATTTATGGTTCGAGGTTTAAATTGATAGCAAAGTGGCTGTATCCTCGAGGGGGGTTCAAGTAGTGTAAAATTATTGTCCTCCTGAGAGGGTACGTAAGTCCACAAGCATTCAAACTCTCTGCTATTTTAATCGTAATATATGTGTCCTTTTAAATGCATGGCTAGACGTGCCTAAATTGCTAACAACCGAGGAGATGGTGTAAATCCAGGTAGGAACCATGCAGGTAGCAACAGTACTGTAAGTCCCCATGGTCCCTAGTGTGGTGATCTACCTTCAGTTCTTGGCAATCTATAGTCCATTTTTATATTGTATTGTCCTCTATGATTAAACTGTTTTATAACTACTTACTAGTCTTAGATGGATATCTGTGATATATACCAGTGCTTTTACTGTTCTTCGTCAACAGGGTTTTAGTTTCTTATATTCTTTCATTCCACAATGTCGTTCTTACTTGTTCCCGTCACGATATGGCTGCAATATTGCCGATGTGACGATAAAATTTAACTCACTCACTCACTCCTTGATATATGATCACATGGTAGAAAGTTTACTATGTAGTGTTAGGTGGTCTTTGTTATTAGTTATAAATACCCCCCGACAGACCCTTGTTTCGATTATGTTAGATTCTTGCCTTCACCATCCTTACTTAAGGCATTCCTTCTGGACTCCTGAATTATTTTTCTGCAATAGGACAGTTAATCAGATTTCCTGTACCTATGTCTATGCCCATTACAGTACTTGGATTTGTTTTCCTCTTATAATGTTTTCAGTGCTCTTAAATATCATTGTTGGTCTGCCAATGAACCGAATTGCATTTACCGGGAAGGCTGTCCACACGTCCGAACTCTGAATGTATATATTCATATAACATTGGAAACCACATGAATTGGAAAGATATATGTATCCAAAATGTATACAGATCCCGTCAACTGTTTGAGCATAAATTCACCCTCGAACTAACGGGATGCACTTTCGGAATGCTGTCTTGCAGCAATTGTTACTCCTTGCGCATGCGACAACCTTAGTTGGCTGTATTCCAGCTAAGGGTTAGCAAACTGTGCACTTTAGCCCAAGGTGCTCCATGTCTCTTCAAGTAGCCTGAGGAAAGTTCCGTATGTGCCGTTTGTACAACGTGGATTTGCTTGGCACAACGTACTTCATGTACACGGTCATATCTCCATTCTTTATGGATTGCGATAATCTGTGTATGATATTGGCGACGATCCATTGCACTTTTGTTACATTTTTGGGCGGGTGCACTAAACAATAATGCTGAGCAAATTTTAGCGATTGTCTGTTTGGGTTTACACGTTTGTAGAGTGTTGGTGACATTCTTTAGCACAGTAACGTTTGTAATTTTGAGGTAACGTCCAATATTTAATGGATACATTTCTTTGAGTGTCATTTACAAATAATTCTCATAAGACGAACTATATCACAAAGAATACACAGATCCGGAGAAAAATTATGCTCCGTCATCGGGCTCTTGTTCATTATCAGGTAATAAAGGAGTACCCCAAAACCTTTTTAGATGCTGACATCTTTTTTAGACTACGGCATCATCTACAACAGGTCTATATGTTACGTATTTAATAGTTCATTAGACTACTTTATGTGTCAATTATCCATTCCTAGGATGACAACCAACACAGCAGTGCCCAAGACCTTCCTGTTGCTGACACAATCACTTTACGGTCAGTTCAGTACATTTGGGGAAATCATTTCAGTAAATGACATTTTAACGAGTCCCTTTAAATGAAAATCGATGCAAATGTTATTTTGTATTTACGATACTTGAGTAATACAAAAGGGCTTGACAAACAATCACTAATCCACACTTTTGAAATATTCTCCACAGTATCTGCGTTACTCACCTGCTCACATTCCAACTATCTCGGGTCTTTTGGACAGCTGATATGTGGAGGGGAAGGTCGTGCACACACGTATACTAATCCCAATGGAGATGTCGCTGCTGAATGTGGATTGAAAGATAGATCATGCGACACTCAGGACGTATCAGCGTCTGTCATCAATAACACTCTCTCAGCCCTCAATATATCTCGTGTAGAAACAACAGATGCTGGCGAATGGTCATGTACTGCAGGACTTCATGGTGGCGGCAAGTGTATTCTTACAGTTGTCAGTAAGTATATTGTTACGAGTGTGTATTTTTTGTATATTTTGTTATTAATTAGGTAATAATTATGATGGGTCACATTTTACATAATAGATAATCCGCATTTTTAGAATTCTCGCAGCAGGCTTGTCCGGTAATTATCTGCCCTTGATTTCCTGTTTGTTTACTTCCGGGAGATTGTTTCGAGGGCATTCTACGGCGTTGGCGATGGCCGTAGATGTCCGAACGTTCAGGTAGTGACTGAATATATATAAGAAGGCTGGTTGCCGTTTTGCAACACGGACATTCACTGGAGTTTCAGATTTTGAAAAATGTGTTGAATCATTACATTGATGAGGGAGTTTTTGAAGATGATGTTTTGAAAATGGTGCCAGGGGAAGGTTGAAAAATCAACTGAAAAAAAAGAAACTTGAAATTCAATTACAAATTCAAAAACAAGAAAATAGAAAACAAGAAGAACTGAAAAAGATGGAAATGAAAACGTTTGAGATGGAGAAGGACACGGAAAGAGAAAGGGAAGGGAAAGGGACAGAGACACAAAGGAATTAGAATTGAAGGAATTGCAAATCGACAAAGGAATTGCAAATCAACAAAGAAACTGCTCTGAAAAAAACTTGAAAACCCTTCTCAACCCAGAGATTCTTCATCATTTGACATTGCAAGGCGTACTAGGCTTGTACCACATTTTAATGAGCACGAGGTAGACAAGTATTTTCTACATTTTGAGAAAGTTGCTGAAAATTTCCAGTGGCCTAGGGAGTAATGGACTATGTTATTGCAAACTGTTTTGAAGGGTAAAGCTCAGTATGCTTATTCAGCTTTGTCAATACAGCAAAGCTCAGATTTTGATCTTGTGAAGAGTACACTTTTGAAAGCTTAAGAGTTAGTACCTGAGGCTTATCGTCAGAAATTCAGAAGTGCTCACAATAGGGATTTTCTATTCTATTTTCAATTCTACCTATTTTGATGGTTTGAGACAGTTAGTGCTGATGGAAGATTCCAAGCACAGTGTTCATGCTGACCTTAAGCCTTATTTGGATGAACAAAAGATTGATGACTTACATAAGGCAGCAATGTTGGCAGATAATTATTGTTTGACTCACAAGAGTTCTTTTAAGTTCTTGTAAGTAATACTAAGTTTTCTGGCCCAAAGGGCTTAAGACTTCAGGACATGCAGGCTACAGTGGTGGTAGAACAGGTTCAAATTCTAGTGGCAAGCAGTCACATACTTTTCAGTCTAAGCCTAAGACTACCAGTGGTTCTGATCCTGTTTGTGCGTATTGTAAGAAGCCAGGTTATTTGATGTCTGCATGTTACAAACTCCAGTTTAGAAATCAGGCTACAGGTTCCCCAAATGCTTTTGTGTCCATCGCACCTACGACTTTCTTTCCAGGTGGTTATGAGGAGAGTTTTGTCTGTGAGAGTATGTCTCCAGATTATGTAGTTCGGAAGGTGTTTTTGCATTTTGTGTATAAAGGTTCTGTGTCACTTATGGGAGATAATTCTACCATTTAGCCCATTATTATCTTGAGGGATACTGGAGCTCTTCAATCTCTGATTTTGAGGGATATTTTGCCTTTTTCTGATGAGTCTTCAGCTAGCTCGGATGTTTTGCTTCAGGGTATAGGTAGCATTTCTTCTGCTCCTCTCCATTTTGTGAATTTGACCTCAGAATTGATTTCAGCTGAGGTGAAAGTTGGTGTTCTTGACTCTCTCCCAGTTCCGGGTGTTGATTTGTTGAGCGGTAATGATCTTATGGGGTCAAAAGTTGGCGCTGATCCAATTGTCACTGTTTTGCCAGAGAGTTCAGTTAGTATTGAAAAGTTGGAGGATGAAATCTCAGGTTTCTTTCCTTGTGCAGTGACTCGTTCAATGTCGAAAGGCATTTCTTCCAAGACTTCTTTGGAGAATGATACCATTTATGATTTGTCAGGTACATTCATGGATCATTCCTTGTGTGAGGTGGAGACAGATGACTTCAAAGAGTAGTAGCTCGTCAGGACTTCTTGATAAGTCAGATAGTTTGTCAGGTGGTGAACACATTCTTTCCAGAGAGCAGTTTATTAGTGCTCAGCGTGAGGATGTTGAGGTGCAGACGTTGGCTGAGAAGGCTGTTTCTTTTGAGGAGGTTAGCAAGGTTCCAGTTTGTTACTACTACAAGGATGGTGTTCTGCGGAGGATGAATAGATTGTGCCATCAAATTGTGATACCAAAATTATTTCGAAAACACGTACTTTCATTATCACATGAAAGTCCCATGGCAGGTCATTTGGGTGTAAACAAAACTTGTGAGAAAAGTTTGGCACATTTCTTTTGGAGAAGTTTGAGACACGATGTGGCTGAATTTTGTAAGACCTGTCATGCATGCCAAAGTGTTGGAAAAAAACATCAGAAAATTCCTTCCGCTCCCTTAAAACCCATACCGGCTTTTGAGGAACCTTTCCGTAGAGTTATTATTGATTGTGTTGGGTTCAGTACCTAAGACTAAATCTGGTAATCATTATTTACTCACAATCATGTGTGCCTCTACCAGATTTCCTGAAGCAATTCCGCTTCGTAGGATTCTGCGAAACGTTCTTTTCCTGAAGAGGGAGAGTGTTACGAGTGTGTATTTTCTGTATATTTTGTTATTAATTAGGTAATAGTTATGATGGGTCACATTTCGTATAAAAGATGATCCGCATTTTTAGGATTCTCGCAGCAGGCTTGTCCTTGACTTCCTGTTAGTTTACTTCCGGGAGACTTTTTTGAGGGCACTCTATGGTTTTGTCGATGGCCGTAGGTGTCCCAACTTTCAGGAAATGACTGAATATATATATATATATAAAGGCTGATTGCCGTGTTGCAACACGGACATTCTCTGGATTTACATCATTGCCAACAATCCGCCAACACCTGAATCCTTGATTATGAAAGTTCACATTCTAAATTCATGTTATATATGTTTGCCTAGAGTCTGATGCCAGAAGGCGGTGGCTCATGGGCCAATCTGGAGATACTGACCTCTAAATTCTGAGCTTCTTAAGGGGAATGGCATGGGCCGGACCAGCCTGACATTTCGTCTTTTAGACATCTTAGCTAAATACGTCTGTATCTCTGGAGTTTAACATCCCTGTAGCTCTGATCGTGCAGTTTGTTTTCCACTGTAGGATCGTCCTTGTTGACACTCGATGGTAAGTGGAAAGAAAAGAAAAATATACGTAGACATCTTTCAACATCATCTGATGATGAAGTGTCTTCCGCAGAAGTGGATACTTGGCCATGAGTCTTGGTCTTTGAAGCAACAGATGGAAGTCCATTGAAACTGAATCCCTTTGCCATTTCTAAGGGCATCAAAGGTGTCTGTAATGAGGTGACAAACGTAACAAGGCTTCGTTCTGGTTCACTCCTTATTGAATGTGCCCGAAGGTGACAGTCTATCAACCTGTTAGGATTAAAACAATTCGCTAACACTCCAGTTGTTGTCTCTACACACAGATCATTGAATACTTGCAAAGGCATTGTCCAACACAGATCTCGTTGTCTGGATTATATGTCGGAGGAAGACATTGTTACAGAACTGAAACATCAAGGAGTGACGTCTGTACAGCGTTTTACGAGAGAAAAAAAATGACTAACACAAATACCTACTTGTTTACGTTTGGACTGTCTACTATACCAAAAGCCGTTAAAGCAGGTTATGTCAACATCTACAGCATTTACAAGTACCGTCTACCCCATCTACGTCTGTAACGGATCATAATCCATTTGAACCTCTCGATATGGAGGTTACTCCTTCACAACCAGTACATGGGAGAAGTCGTACTCGATCCCCTGTTGAGCCGCCATTAATAGTACTACCAATTTAATACAATGGAATTGCAGGGGTCTTGGGAACAATTTTAACGATCTACAGTTATTATCTCAAGATTTTAAACCATCAGCTTTTAGTCTACAAGAGACATACCTGAGAAGTACTGATAGCTGAATCGCGTCAGTTCAATTCATATCATTCATTCTCACCCCCAGGAGATAACGCCACTGAAGGTGCCTCTGTTCTGGTGAGGCAGGGTGTTATTCATAGCCCTGTTCGTCTTAAAACCAATCTTCAGGCTGTTGCTGTCCGTCTTACTTTACAGATAACCTTTACACTTTGTTCTTTTATATTTCTCCTTCTTCGGTTATTCAGCAGTCCGATCTTCAGTATCTATTTGATCAGCTCCCAAAGCGCTGTCTCATCATGGGTGATCTTAATGGCCATAACCCTCTGTGGGGAAAGTCTGCAACTAACCATAAAGGTAAACTCCTTGAGGACTTCATTTCAAATAATAACTTATGAATATGTATTGATGGATCAGCCACATACTTGCATCTTGGTACAGGAACATAATCTGCACTTGATCTGTCACTAACAGAACCAGATATTTATAACGAATTCGAATGGTCAGTCCACGATGACCTGGGTGGAAGTGACCATTTTCCCACAATACTTTCTGCTATAAACCCTAATGATGATCCTCCCCCAAGAAGGCGGAATTTTAGAAGGGCCAACTGGACTTTATTTCGGACTCTTTGTTCCGACCAATTGAAATATGAATGTTTTGACATTGTTATAGATCCTATTCAGTTGTTTTCGGACAAGTTAAATGAATTAGCTGATGAAACTATTCCTAAGTCCTCTGCAACACCACACATTCGAAAACCATGGTTTACTGATGATTGCAAACAGGCCAGGAAATGTAGGAAGAAGGCAGAGAAATACTTTCGCCGGCATCCTACAGTTCACAATTTCAATAATGTTAAAATAAATAGTGCCAAGGCTCGACGTGTTTTTAAACAGAATAAGTGTCATTCATGGCGAAACTGTGTTTCCCAAATAAATTCTCGTACACCTATTTCAAAGGGGTGGAACATGATTCAAAGAATAAAAGGCAAAGGTTCCAAACCTACTTTTCATCATCTGAAAGATGGTGACAGTTTATTGACAGATACAGTTGACATTGCCAATAAGCTTGGGGAAACTCTTGCCAAACATTCGTCTTCGTTTAATTACAGTCCAGAATTTCAAGAATATCAGAAACAAGAGGAGAATAAGAGTTTGAATTTTAACTTCATTACATGAACTCCATACTGCACTTGAGCAAGCTCAAGATACAGCAACAGGGGCTGATGAGATCCACTATCAGCTCCTGAAGCATTTGCCCGAATCATGTTTGGGAACACTGCTACATATTTTTCATTCAAAATGGACTTCAGGGAATTTCCCAACTTCCTGGCGTAATGCCATTGTAGTCCCTATTCCAAAACCTGGCCGGGACCATACTGATCCTTCAAATTACAGACCAATCTCTTTAACGAGTTGTGGCTGTAAAACCATGGAACGAATGGTCAACAATAGATTAACTTGGTATCTTGAAACCAGTAACCTTAGAACAAATATTCAATGTGGTTTCAGGAAAAATCGTAGTACCCTTGATCATTTGGTACGACTAGAATCGTTTCCTAAAAATGCCATAGTAAATAAACAACATGCGGTATCAATATTCTTTGATCTTGAGAAAGCGTATTATGCCACCTGGAAGCATGGCATCTTGAAGGATCTACAAGATTTTGGTTTAAGAGGTCGTTTACGTTTTTTATATCACAGTTTTTAACTGACAGGCAATTTCAAAGTCGAGTGGGTTCTACCCTGTCTGACAATTATAATCAGGATTAGGGTGTCCCACAAGGGAGTATTTTGTCTGTTACTTTATTTAGCATTAAAATCAACAAATTATCAAAAATTTTAAATGATTCGATTGACGGATCACGTTTTGTGGATGATTTTAATATTTCTTGTCGTGGGAAAAATATGCATACTATTGAGAGGCAACTGCAGTTGTGTGTAAACAAAATTAATAAATGGTGTCTTGAGAATGGTTTCAAATTTTCTAAATCCAAAACTAATTGCATACATTTCTGCTGCAAATATAAACCACATAAAGACCCAGAACTGTTTTGAAATGGCACTCCCATCAAAGTTGTCAAGGAGGCCAAGTTCTTAGGTCTGATTTTTGACTCACATTTAACGTTTCTGCCACATATCAAATCCCTAAAAACTAAATGCCTGAAAGCACTTGATTTATTGAAAGTGTCTAATTCAAAGTGGGGAGGTGATCAAGCGACTCTCCTACATTTATATAGATCACTTGTCCGTTCGAAGCTTGACTATGGCTCCATTGTATATGATGGAGCCTGCAAAAGCAACATAAAGCTGTCCATCATCGAGGTATCATGCTTTGTCTTGGCTCCCTTAGAACTTCTCCTGTTGACAGCCTTTACGTTGAGGCCGATGAGCTTTCTCTCAAATCAACGCCGTATAAAACTATCTTTACAGTACATTACAAAATTATCCTGCATTTGATTGTGTCTTTCGTCCCCTTCGTCCCCTTTATGAGGATCTGTATAACAAAAAGTCTTCCCTTGTTCCGTCCTTTGGAGTCAGAATTAAACCATTCATTGCTGCTGCTGGCATTGACCCGGAAAATATAGCTCCTTCTCGACTTTTTTCTTTTCCTCCTTGGCAGTTGGTTAGGCCACAAGTGGACCTAACATTAACTACGTTTATAAAATCAGAAACTAATGAATTACAATATAAACAAGAATATCATCAAGTAAAAAGTAAATATAGCAATTACAAAACCTTACAGATGGGTCCAAGGACGGTGGTGCAGTAGCTTGTGCCACTGTGATTGGATCCAGAACAATATCTTCTAGAATTCCTGATAACAGCTCTATTTTTACTGCAGAAGCAAACGCCATCTTAACAGCTCTTAAATATATTCAAAGACACCCTAAACATAAACAATATATAATCTTTTCTGACTCTCTTTCTTGCCTTCAGGCAATTAAAAACCTGTCATGTAAACATCCACTTTTAATAGAAATAATTGAATTGCATAATGATCTTGCTACTGGCCAATACGACATCCTCTTTTGTTGGTTACCAAGCCATGTAGGCATTTCTGGTAACACAATGGCCAAGGCAGCACTCAGCAAGTCTGTGACTCCACTTCTTATTCCTTACTCAGACTATAAAACTGTTATTAGATTTTATATCCGTGGTCTGATGCAGAAGAAGTGGGATACCCAGGTAGGTATAAATAAATTACATGCATTAAAACCTTATATCGGTTATACTTACTTGGGTTGTCAGTCTTGATTTGAGGTCATTATGCGATGATGTCGTATTGGCCATACGAGGTATACTCACGAATATTCATTAACAGATGAAGATCCTCCGTTTTGTATCCCTTGTGATGAAAGAATCACAATCAAGCATGTCCTGCTTGACTGTATTGAATATTCCATTAAAAGGGATAATTTTTTTAACTCACGAACTTTAATAATGTTACCTCTCATTTCATTTTTCACAGACTTAAATTTGCTAAATGAATTGTAAATAGATAAATATTTTATTCTTGGAAGTTTGAATTAGTAACTTAGAGTGTAGCAAATGTAAAGTCCCCATGGTCCCTAGTATGGTGATCTACCTTCTGTCGATGGTGATATATAGTACGTGTTTTATATTGTGTTGTCCACATAGTAATATTAGTTTTAACTTTCCACTGTAGTGTTAAATTGTAACTGTGATATTCTAGTTTTTTTACTGTCCTTTGTTGACAGGTTTATTTATGAAATACATATTATCCATTTCCGTGTTAAATGTTCTCGTCACGATATGGCTGAAATATTGCCGATGTGACGTTAAATATTAACTCGCTGTCAGACCGATCGCTGTGTTTACATTCTGCACATATTTGATTCTCTCTCGCAGTAAGACTTTGGCGAGTTTACAATATTGCATCTTGTGACCCATTACCTTAGATTTTGTCTCACTTGCACTGTAATTGAGATCAGTGTTGTGAAATTGACTTGTGACTTAGTATACCTTGCTCTCTTTGTTTATTAGTAACACAGAATTTGAATGTTCATGACTTGTCTTTTTCTGATTTGCTGGTTCCCGGTGGATTTCATACATTGTTTGTCACGGCAAATTCTTAATCGTAACAATATTTCAATTTCACATTTCCGACTGTTCAGAAAGAAGTGGTATACGTTCAAATGATGCCAACGGTTTTTATGGATGATGAATGTTTGCACCTGACATCCGCTGAATCAGAGCTGTGTGTTATGAGGCCAGGCACGTTATTATTAACACACAGTCATTCTCCTGTTGATCAATGTTAGCACTGTGTCAATTTATGAAATATTCTGTATTGGATTATTTATTGCGTTTGGTTACCAGAAAGGTTATGTGGAATTGGATATTTAGGTAACCCGTAAAATAACATTCAGTTTGCGGTTTCAAGGTCAGTATGATCATTTTGACACTTTCCGCGTAATTCCAAGCTATTGTAAATTCATACCCTTCCAAGACGAGTTAATATTAAAGATTGTTTCGATCGGTAGTGTCTCATTGTTGTATTATCCCCCATCAATAATGTAGCACGATCTGTTGTGATGCACAACAATTACATTGTGTGATGTATTACGTACGTCCCATTGTAGCCAATTCACCAGTGGCGCATACGCGCAGGAACTGAATTGTTCTATACTTGTCGAATCAATGCTTGTATTTCCTCTTTTATCTCATGATGGCTCTTGGTGCAGTGGTGTGGCGCAATAACCATACGGTCATGTTTCCCCTTGTTAAAGAAGCAAATGGTAAGATAGCAAATGACAATTTGACAACACGACAGCTTTAAAAAAAAATAACATTGTCATGATTTCTTAAACCTAACTTGTATCCTATATAGTCTAAAAGGAGCAGGTCATCACATAAATTTATTCCTGCGATTGTTTGGTATACATTTTCCCTGAATTCGAAATGAATGAAAATTCTAACCGATATGCTCCCTCTTGCACCGGCGCTGAGTGGAATGAACGAGAACATTCCTCGTAGGCCTCTCTTGTCCATGCACGAGTGTTCCTCAGGCTGCCCTCCTTATAGGACTAGTCCCTAGTCCCAAGCTGATCATGCAGCATGCTCCCTTATCTACCCACGTGAGTACCTCAGAGTGATCAGTCTTCTTGTCGCACCACTGTGTTGACGAAATGAACTCAACTGCATGAACGTTAAAACATACATGCACACGATAAGTTCTCGGCAACATACATTCTTGTCTTAGAAGACAATCAACAGCACTGATTCGTTAAACTAGACGTACTCGATACTATCCGAATATGTCTTGATTGATGACGCTACTTGTGTAAATCACTGATCTCTCTGTCCTAAACTAGAATTTAAATTTTTTTAAACACAAATGTTGTTGCCTGTGGCGTTCAAGACACAAACGAAGGTTGTAGCAAGGGTTTTGCTGAGCCCATGTGTAACTACTTCGGTGCATGCACAGTTCATATACTTCTGTGAGACATATCAATGAAAGATTTAATTTGTTTACTCTACTTTCATTTATTAAAGCGAGGGTATCATTCTAAAGTTGGTAACGCGTGGTCTACTACTCCGAGGTCGGTCGCCGGTCGATCCCAGCTGATTGTAGCGCCTCCATAAACGGGAAATGGTTGTATGATGAACGTTAAAGTTCCTTGCCATAGATGACTGTGATCCGCCAGTTTCTAGATGTCCGATAGCGATGTTCCTGTCAGCTGCACTTAATCTTGGCATTTTCAATTCGTCGCTGAATGTGGTTGCACGCTAACTGAAAAGTGTTCACTGCCTTCCTTATATATCCTACATTCTGGTGCATAAATACAGCACTTTTCACGTGCTTAGCGCAAAAGGTTTAATTTGCATGTGCACATCTCATGAATCATATTCATTTCAAACATCACTATTTCGTGAAAAGATGTGTGTAAGCGATTTTTCATGGACATTACCTAGGTTTGATTTAACAATACAATACAGTGAATTTGAAGTACTATTATCACCTGTGCGTTTCTTTTTTGACAGAGTATATTTTCTTGTCTCAACAGACGACCAACCGAACCGATTCGTTAAACCTCCTCGTGGTGGGTGCTGGGTCACGCCAAGAGCTCGCCAACACCCCCGTAATGGATCCGGGGGGGGGGGGGGGGATATTTGGTCCACCAACCCGTTTGCCGTGGGTTGCGGCCCTGTGTCGGCGGAGGAGGGGATCCTGGTGGTTGAGGGCAATAGAGGCCTGCAATCGTGTTCCTGTTGCTCAATACACCACTTTGGCCCTGACTTCGCCTAGACGGGTGGTCGAATGGGCCCGGTTCGACCAATCGGCTGGTCATGCCAAGCCCTATGCATGGAGTATTGTTATATTTTTCAATGCACAAATATCATTTAGAATTGTTATAACTTTGGACTTGGCTATATTATCTAAAACATTTTTTATTCTGACATATGTTGTTCTGAAATTTGCCTAGAGTCCTATGCCAGAAGGCGGTGGCTCATGGGCCAATCTGGTGGAACTATTAATCTTTTAATTTTTCTGCTGGAGTATATCATCCGGGTATCCTTGGTGCTGCAAGCTGGAGATTCGCTTGTTTTTAGCATTGTCCTTGTGATACTCCGTGGCGGGTGGGGATCTCGGATGATGAAGTCTCAACCCTTAATATGGCTTATGAAATCCCCACAAAAAAAAACAAAACAAACGTCCTCTTGAAAATGATGTTGATGATAATGACCTTTGACCGTCCAGATCAATTGAGTTTTGGCCACGCTTTCTTGTGATCGAATCTGCTGATAAAACGCCTCTAAAATTGAACCCGTTCGCAGTTACCAAAGGTATTCAAGGTATTGCCGGGAAAGTTAAGAACATTAAACGGTTACGTTCAGGTGAACTGCAGGTTGAGTGTGGGAAACGGCAGCAGTCAGTCAATTTGATGAGCATAGAATCGTTTGTTGGAATTCCGGTCACTGTATCTGCTCATAAGACGTTAAACACGAGCAAAGGGATCATCAGAGACCGTGAACGGTTGTTTTCTGACATGACAGAACTTGATATCATGACTGAAATGAAAGATCAAGGTGTGCTCGACGTCAAACCCTTTTCAGTCCGTAAAAACAATGAAAGTGTTCGAACCAATACTTATCTGTTCTCCTTTTCATCTCCGACAGCTCCAAAATCATTGAAGGCTGGTTACTGCAACATCAAGGTTGACGTGTACATTCCGAACCCGCTGAGATGTTTTAAATGTCAGAAGTACGGCCATGGTGTAAATACTTGTACATTGTCCGTTGTGTGTGCCCACTGTGACGAGAAGACACTCACAACAGAAGATTGTACCAGTGATTTTAAAAAATGCACCAACTGCTCAGGCGACCATTCCTCATTTTCGAAACAATGTCCTGTTTGGAAAGAACAAATGGAAATAAATAAAATCAAATTCACTCAAAATATCTCTTTTTCTGAGGCCAAAAATATAGTAAAAAGATCTGATCTTCCAGAAAGTTATGCTGCAGTAGCAAAAACAACACTGGAGTCACGCTCTAAAATAACAAAATCATCCACAGGCTGCCAAACTACCTTGACTTGGGTAAATTGCGATTCTCCACAGCTTTTGTACCCTGCTATATAATCACAGACTGAGGAATCACTCCCTAGTACCTCAAAGTCGACTTCTGATCACAAATCATCATCATCTCAGTCACATTCAAAGTCTCAATCAACATCGGCTAGTCAACAAACGGTGAAAAGTAAACCGAAGCCAAAGCCTGATGCTTCAAAACAACACAGAAGCAGAGCTCCTAAGGGGTCACAAAATAAAATTCAATTGTACAATAAATATGGGTCTCTTGAAGACATGGACGTTTCTGAAAACGTCCATTCTAGGGCACATAGCTTGTCGCCCTCCAAAAGTGCGGGGTAGATCCCCAATAAATCCCCCCAAAAGATAGTTTATTCCAATAATATTGTACAGTGGAACTGCAGATGATTGAGGACAAATTTACATGAATTACAGCTATTAGTCCAAGATTTCACACCTTCAGCGTTATGTCTCCAGGAGACATATCTAAAACAAACAGATACATTTGACCTTCGTCAATTTAATGCGTATCATTGTTTTTCACCTTCGGGTGATAGGGCCACTGGAGGATCATCCATTCTAGTCAAACAAAACGTTATTCAAAGCCCTGTTTCACTTAATACTAATATGCAGGCTGTTGCAGTGAGAATTACTTTACATGTAGCGTTTACGCTATGCTCTCTTTATATTTCACCATCTTCGGCTTTTGCCAAAACTGATCTTCAAGCTCTATATGATAAGCTCCCGAAGCCCTGTATTATAATGGGAGATTTAAATGGGCACAACCCACTCTGGGGTAGTGTAAATACAAACACGAGAGGTAAATTGCTGGAGGACGTTTGTCCTGACAATGACATGTATTTATAATGATGGTTCCAACACATATTTACACCCTGGGACAGGGACTTATTCTGCTCTCGACTTGTCATTGACAAATTCAGAACTATTAAATGAATTCGAATGGTCAGTCCACGAGGACCTGCGTGGAAGTGACCATTTTCCTACTATATTAAAAGCTGTAACTCCATCTGATGTTCCCCCATCATCAAGACGGAATTTTAAAAAGGCTAACTGGGCATTATATGAAACACTGTGTGCTGAAAAACTTAATCCCGAACGTTTTATAGACGTTCCTGATGCTATTAAATGTTTTTGTGAGGAACTGAATTCCATAGCTGATGAGTGTATACCAAATTCCTCTGTAGTTACACACATAAGAAAACCATGGTTCAACGATGAGTGCAGACAAGCTAGGAAGGCAAGGAAAAAGGCAGAACATTATTTCCGTCGCCATCCTATGGTGCATAATTTAAATAAATTTAAAATTTTAAATGCTAATTGAGTGAGTTAACATTTAACGTCACATCGGCAATATTTCAGCCATATCGTGACGAGAACCATTCATATCATACATAATAGAGAATGGTTAAAAAAAATCTGTCAACGAAGGACAGTAAAGTAACTAGACTATCACAGGAAAATATTTAAAACTAGTAATGAAAGTTAAAACAATTCAACTATAGAGGACGATACAATATAAAAACAGGCTATAAACTGCCGACAACTGATGGTAGATCACCATACCAGGGTCCATGGGGTCTTACAGTACCTTTGCTACCTGCATGGACCCTAGTTGGATTTACACCATCCCTTCAGCCGCTGGCGATTGTACGAATGTTTAGCCAACTTTAAAAAGAACAAATATACTACGTTTAAAATCGGGTAAGCGGAAATTAAACTGTGAAAGTTTTGGGACTTACGTATCCTCTCAGGAGGACAGTAATTTTACGATACTTTAACCCCCTTTGAGGATACAGCCACTAACAATACTAGTTGCTAAATTACACTACCAATCATTAAAATATATCTATCTACAACAGTTATTAATCAAAATTCAATCATGAAATCAATTTCTTTCAAAAAAGCAATAAGTAAAGGAGAACTAACACTATTAAAAAGATCCTTGATGGTTTTGACATTGAAATATTTCTGCCTTGTGATGGAGAATTCAACACAGTCAAGCAGGATATGCTTGACCGTGACTCTCTCATCACAAGGGATACAAAACGGAGGATCTTCACCTTTTAACAGGTATGCATGAGTATATCTGGTGTGGCCAATACGGCATCGTCGCAAAATGACCTCTTGAAATCTGGACTGACAGCCCAAGTAGGTGTAACCAATATAGGCTTTTATTTCATGTACTTTATTTATACCTACTTGGGTGTCCCACCTCTTTTGGATAAGGTCACGGATGTAAGATCTAATACTAGCTTTGTAGTCAGAATAAGGAATGAGAAGTGGTGTCACAGATTTGTTGAGTGCTGCCTTGGCGGCACGATCGGCCATTGTGTTCCCAGAAATTCCTACATAGCTGGGTAACCAACAAAAGACAATGTCGTATTGGCCAGTAGCAAGATCATTATACTATTCAATTATTTCTATTAAAAGTGGATGTTGGCAAGAAATGTTTTAATCGCCTGAAGACAAGAAAGGGAGTCGGAATAGGTTATATATTGTTTATGTTTGGGGTGTCTTTCAATATATTTAAGAGCGGTTAATAGAGCGTTTGCTTCTGCTGTGAAAATAGAGCTGTCAGCCGGTAATCTGGAAGAGATTGTCTTAGACCCAATGACTGTGGCACAAGCCACTGCCCCACCATCCTTGGATCCATCTGTGAATAAGGCTTTATAGGTATTGTATTTACTTTTTAATTGATGGTATTCTTGTTTATATTGTGATTCATTAGTCTCTGATTTTTTAGATGTTGTCAGTGTAAGATCAACTTGTGGCCTAACCAATTGCCAAGGAAAAGAAGAAAGTAAACGAGAAGAAGCTATATTTTCTAGCTCAATGTCAGCAGCAGAAAGGAAAGGTTTCACTCTGATACCAAGAGGCGGAACAAGTGAAGACTTCCTGCTGTACAAATCCTCATACAAGGGATTAAATACACAGTTATATGCAGGGTTTGATTCGTTAGAATATGATTTTGTTACATACTGTAAAGTCAATTTGGCACGGCGTTGGGTAAGAGATGGCTCATCAGCCTCGACATAGAGGCTGTCGACAGGTGATGTTCGAAAGGAGCCAAGGCAAAGTCTGAGACCTTGGTGGTGAACAGAATCCAAAAGTGTTAGGTTGCTCCTACAGGCTCCACCATATACAATTGAACCGTAATCAAGTTTCGAACGGATCAATGATCGATAAAGTTGTAGGAGGGTAGCTTGATCCCCTCCCCACTTACAATTTGAAACGACTTTCAACAGGTCGAGTGCCTTCAGGCATTTAGTTTGATATGGGGTAGAATCGTTAAATGTGAGTCAAAAATTAATCCCAAGAATTTGGCCTCCTTGACAACTTTTATGGGAGATCCACTTAGAAACAGTTCAGGATCTTTATGCGGTTTATATTTTCTACAAAAATGTATACAATTAGTCTTGGATTTAGAAAACCTAAAACCGTTTTCGAGACACCATTTATCAATTTTATTTAAACACAATTGTAGTTGCCGTTCAATAGTACGCATGTGTTTTCCACGACAAGAAATATTAAAATCATCCACAAAAAGAGATCCTTCAAGTGAATCGTTTAAAACCTTTGACAAACTATTGATCTTAACACTAAACAATGTGACGGACAAAATACTGCCTTGTGGGACACCCTGATCCTGATTGTAATGATCAGACAGGGTAGACCCCACTCGAACTTGAAATTGTCTATCTTCTAAGAATTGTGAAAATTGATATGAAAAGGGGTAAACGACCCCTTTAACCAAAATCATGGAGATCTTTCAAAATGCCATACTTCCATGTAGTATCATATGCCTTTTCAAGATCGAAAAATATTGATACAGTATGTTGTTTATTTAGCATGGAATGTTTGATGAAAGATTCTAAACGTACCAAATGATCGATCGTACTACGATTTCTCCGGAAACCACATTGAATGTCAGTGATGAGGTTGTTGGTTTCCAGGTACCAGACTAGACGATTATTAACCATACGTTCCATTGTCTTGCAAACACAGCTAGTTAAAGAAATTGGTCTGTAATTAGATGGATCGGTATGATCCCGGCCAGGTTTAGGAATAGGAATGATTATGGGAAATTGCCAGATGTCCAGATACTGTCAAAGATATTCAATAATGTTTCTAAACACGATTCAGGGAGATGCTTAAGGAGCTGATAATGAATATTATCGGGTCCTGAAGCAGTGTCATGAGCTTGCCCAAGAGCAGCATTGAGCTCATGAATAGAAAATAGTTCATTATAATCTTCCCCATTATCTGAATTAAAATTAATATTCTTTTTTTCTTGATGGTTTTTAAATTTCTGAAAAGTAGGTGAATAATTGGATGAGGAGGAATGTTTAGCTAACGTTTCACCTAGTTTATTAGCAATATCAGCTTTTTCCGTTAAAAGAGTGTCACCCTCCTTAAGATGGTGCACGCTCCTTTTGGAACCTTTACCTTGTATCTTCTTCACCATATTCCATACCTTAGAAATAGGCGTTCGTGAGTTAATTTTAGAAACATAATCTCGCCATGACTGTCGTTTACTTTGTTTAAATGTACGACGACCCTTTGAAATTTTAAACTCATTTAAGTTGTGGACGGTGGGATGCCGACGGAAATATTTTTCTGCCTTTTTCCTAGCTCTTCTAGCTTGTTTGCAATCAATAGTAAACCATGGCTTCCGAACGTGTGGAACCATAGAGGACTTGGGAATACATTCATCAGCAATCATGTTTAATTCATCAGAAAACATCTGTATAGGATCAGACACATTGAGAACGAATTCTGGTTTTAATCTGCTTGTACATAAGGTCTCGAAAAAAGACCAATCTGCCTTGTTAAAGTTCCATCTAGACGACGGTGCAGCATCACTGGGGTTTATGGCTGAAAGTATAGTGGGAAAATGGTCACTTCCACAAAGATCATCGTGGACTGACCATTCAAATTCATTGTATAAACAGGAATCAGCAACAGATAAATCAAGACTGGAGTATGAACCAGTCGCAGGATGCAGATATGTGTGAGAATCATCATTAAAAATACATAAATCAGCATTTGTGAAGAAATCCTCAAGAATCTTTCCTTTCCCGTTGGTGTTACTACTGCCCCAAAGTGGGTTATGACCATTGAAGTCTCCCATGATAATACAAGGTTTTGGGAGTTGGTCATAAAGCATCTGAAGATCAGATTGCTGTAGAGACGATGATGGCGGAACATATAAGGAACACAAGGTAACAACAATATGTAGAGTTACACGGACTGCAACTGCCTGAAGAGGGGTCTTGAGAGAAACATGACTGTTGATAGTGCTATGGTTCACTAAAATTGAAGATCCTCCGGTAGCTTTATCTCCTGGAGGTGAGAAACAGTTGTAGGAATCATACTGTTTGATATCAACTATATCCGTTGATTTGAGATAGGTTTCTTGCAAACATAATGCTGTTGGTTTGAAATCTTGAATTAATAATTGTAAGTCGTTGAAATTGGTTCTAAGGCCTCTACAGTTCCACTGAAGAATATTGAAAGAACAGTTCATGGAGGTTGAACTGGAGATATTGGTACTGAGGAAGATCCTCTCCGTTGGATTAGTGGAGATGGACTGACTTCCATGTCTAAAGGTTCAAAGCTGTTATGAACCACTACAGGGAATGTTAAGGGGGAAGGCACCTCTATATGTTGGAGGGTCCTTCACTCTTTCTTCTTCAATTGTTTCCTTTCTTTGCTTGTCAGTTTTACAGTTTGTTGTGATACCTTTGCT
The DNA here is from genome assembly GCF_037392515.1 of Haliotis asinina. NCBI lineage: Eukaryota > Metazoa > Mollusca > Gastropoda > Lepetellida > Haliotidae > Haliotis > Haliotis asinina. The sequence goes on from NC_090280.1 coordinate 8,385,880, forward strand.
GTATCAGTTTCAGATCCAAGCCCTGGTTTAGATGCAGTCTGATGTTCGCTATTAATGTCAGTCTGTGATACAGACGTGGTAGATTTGTTAACTTGTTTAGCAATTGGAGTCAGTGATCGTTTGTCTGTGACCCAGCAGATGTCAGTCTAACATGCTCTGTCCAAAGTGCATTTTGGAGAGGAAATGGCAGCAGAGTACGAGATTGTGGAGGGAGGAGTAGGAGTTTGCTGAGTCAATAGTTTATCTGCTTCAGAAAAAGAAATATTATTGGTATACTTGAGTCTGAGTATTTGTGATTGTTTCTGATAGACTGGACAGGATTTTGATGAAGAGAAGTGCTCACCGTGGCAGTTAGCACGCCTAATGGCATCTGTACAGGTAGTGCCTTCATGATCTTTACTGCAAGTTCGGGACTTAGTACACGACCTGGCCCCATGCCCAAACTTCTGACAATTATAACATCGGAGTGGATTTGGTATGTATACATCGACTCCGATGTTGAAACAACCAGCCTTAATTGATGATGGTACTGTGGGAAGTGCAAACGTGAGAAGATAAGTGGTCGTTGGAACAGTTCTGTCCTGATCTTTCCTGGTGAATCTTTTCACAGACGTGACTCCTTGAGATTTGAGCTCTGATGCTATCTCATCCTCGGACATATCAGAAAGACATCTGGCACGATCACGGATGACACCCCTACATGAATTTAGATATTTGTGAACAGTGACTGTGATTTCAGTAGTCCCAAAATGATCAGCTTTGAGGAGATTAATTGACTGTTGACGCCGTGAACATTCGACAAGCAGAGACCCATTTCTGAGACGCGTTACATTCTTGACATCTCCACAAATCCCTTCAACAGCCTTGGACACAACAAAAGGGTTAACCTTGAGAGGTGCTCCATCAACTCCATTAACCACCAGAAACCGTGGCCGTGAGTCGATATTACTTTGAGAGGCACTTTCATCTTCAGAAGAAATGTTATCTGTATCTAAATGTCTTCTTTTATTTTTCGATCTAGAACCAGTGGTGGGTAAGGTTGCCATGATAAGGAAAATCGTTCAACATCCCCGCTCCCCACCCACCATGGAGTGTCAACAAGGACAGTGCTGAAATGGAAGCCGACTACAAACACTAGGGTTACGGGGATGCTATACTCCAGCAAAAGAGACACAGGTAGCTGCCATAGTCAAACAAGAGTAAAAGAAAGGCTGGTTCTGCCCTAGACATTTACCCGAAGACAAAGAGAACCTGGAGGTCAATAATGCCAGATTGGCCCATAAGCCACCGCCTTCTGGCATAGGACTTTAGGCAGAATTAGTTCTAACATGATAGTGTATATTAGAACACATCAAGAAATAACGTAATAGTCAATGGTAACAAAGTTAAATGCGTCCACGCTCAGGGCACGGCGTGACCAGCCGATTCATAGAATCGGGCCGATTCTACCACCCGTCTAGGTGAAGTAAGGGCCGAAGTGGTGTGTTGGGCATTAGGAACACGGTCACAGGCCCGTGGTACCCTCAACCACCTGGATCCCGTCCTCCACCGACACAGGGGCGCAACCCACGGCCAACAGGCTGGTGGACCAAATATTCCCCCGGGTCCACTAGGGGGGTGTTGGCGAGCTCTTAGCGTTATCCAGCACCCACCACGAGGAGGTGGCTCGTCACGGGTGCCTTTAAATGCTAAAGCACGACGTACTTTTAACAAAACAAACGCCAATCTTGGCAAAATTATGCATCCAAAATAAATTCTCGGACACCCATGTCCAAGGTATGGAACATGGTCCAGAAAATCAAAGGTAAAGGTACTAAATCTACTGTCCATCATCTTAAACATGGAGATCAATTGCTTACTGATAAATCAGATATTGCTAATAAACTAGGTGAAACCCTTGCTAAACACTCTTCCTCTTCAAATTATGTACCACAATTCCAGCAATGTCAAAAACAAGAAGAAAAGAAAACCATTAATTTCAATTCTGATAATTGGGAAGATTATAATGAAACGTTTTCTATTCATGAACTCCATACTGCTCTTGATCAAGCTCATGACACTGCTAAAGGAGCTGATAACATACATTATCAACTCCTGAAACATTTACCAGAATCCTGTCTGGAAACTCTCCTAAATATTTTTGATGATATCTGGACATCAGGTAACTTTCCTTCATCATTGCCTGACGCTATAGTAGTACCAGTACCTAAACCTGGACGTGATCATACTGATCCATCCAATTATCGGCCGATTTCGTTAACTAGCTGTGTTTGCAAGACCATGGAACGCATGATAAATAATCGACTTGTTTAGTACTCGGAAACAAATAACCTTATAACTGATATACAGTGTGGTTTCCGTAAAAATAGAAGTACTGTCGATCACTTAGTGCGTTTAGAATCATTTGTTGAAAATGCACTAATTAATAAACAACATGCTGTGTCTATTTTTTTTATCTCGAAAAAGCATATGACACAACCTGGAAATATGGTATTTTAAGAGACTTACATGACTTCGGCTTGCGAGGTCGTTTGCCTCAATTTATTGCCAACTTTTTAAATAACAGACAGTTTCAAGTTCGAGTGGGTTCTACCCTGTCTGATCATTACAATCAGGATCAGGGTGTTCCACAAGGCAGTATTTTGTCTGTCACACTTTTTAGTATAAAGATAAATCGTTTGTCAAATGTTTAAACGATTCAATTGAGGGATCGTTATTTGTGGACGATTTTAATATTTCTTGTCGTGGTAAAAATATGCATACTATTGAACGGCAAATGCAGTTTTGTTTAAACAAAATAAATAAATTGTGTCTTGAAAACGGCTTTAAATTTTCTAAATCCAAAACTAATTGTATACATTTTTGCAGAAAATATAAACCACATAAGGACCCTGAACTATCTCTAGATGGCACTCCAATCAAAGTTGTAAAGGAGGCCAAGTTCTTGGGCCTAATCTTTGACTCCCATTTAACATTTCTGCCTCATATCTGCCTGAAGGCTCTTGACTTGTTGAAAGTTGTTTCCAACTCAAAGTGGGGAGGGGATCAAGCAACCCTCTTACACCTATATCGATCACTCGTACGTTCGAAACTCGATTATGGCTCCATCGTATATGGTGGAGCCTGCAAAAGCAACCTTAAACTCCTTGATTCTGTCCACCATCAAGGCTTAAGACTTTGTCTTGGGTCTTTCAGAACTTCACCTATTGATAATCTCTTCGTTGAGGCCGATGAACCATCTCTTAATCAACGTCGTATAAAAGTGTATTTACAATACATTACTAAATTATATTCTAATGAATCTAACCCTGCCTATAACTGTGTGTTCAATCCCCTTCATGAGGATTTGTATAACAAAAAGTCTTCTCTTGTTCCACCTCTTGGGCTCAGAATTAAACCATTTATTTTTTCTGCCGGTATTGAGTTGGAAAGTATATCGCCTTCCCGTCTTCTTTCTTCTCCTCCTTGGCAATTGGTTAGGCCACAAGTTGACCTAACATTAACATCATTTAAAAAATGGTAACACACTGGCTGACCTTGCTGCTAAAGTAGCACTCAACAAATCTGTGACACCACTTCTTGTTCCTTATAGTGATTACAAAGCCACCATTAGATCTTATATCCGTGATCTGATGCAGAAGAAGTGGGTACCAAGTGGGTATAAATAAATTACGTGAGATAAAACCTTACATTGGTTATACCCACTTGGGTTGTCAGTCCAGATTTGAAGATGTTATTTTACGACGATGTCGTATTGGCCACACTAGATATACTCATGTGTACCTTTTGAAAGGGGAGGATCCTCCGTTTTGTATCCCTTGTGATGAGAGAGTCACGGTCAAGCATTTTCGTACAATCGCCAGCAGCTGAAGGGATGGTTTAAATCCAACTAGGGACCATGCAGGTAGCAAAGGTACTGTAAGTCCCCATGGTTCCTAGTGTGGTGATCTACCTTCCCATGCTAGTTTTAATTGAAATTGTGATATTCTAGTTATTTTACTGTCCTTCGTTGACGGGTTTTTACAATGTCTATATGCTCTTTTTCATTGTTGAATGTTCTTGTCACGATATGGCTGAGATATTGCCGATGTGACGTTAAATATTAACTCAGTCAGTCGTTAAACTCTGTGTCGTACCCGACACTATCCGACATATCTTGATTGATGACGCTACTTGTGTAAATCACTGACCTGTCTTTCCCAAACTAGAATCTAAAAGCTAGCTTTCTTTTAACATAAATACTGTTGTCTGTTGCATCGACGCAACTGAACAAGCGAAGGTTGGAGCATGGGTTTGCTAAGCATATGTTTAAACACTTCTGAATGCACATCTCCTATACATCGTCGGTGAGAAATGTCAATGAAAGATTTGATTTGTTTTCTCAACTTTCATTAATTCAAACTATGTTCTTCTTCCTTCTCTCCTCACATCGCTCTCTCACTGACTTTTCAGAGACACCAACGTGTAGCATCACCAGTAAGCAGGACACAAACTCACTTGTCCAGTACCAGGATCTGTCCCTCACAGTGGACGTACGAGACTACTACTGCTCCACCGCCCACAGCATCTCCCTCCAGACCGGAAATGTGACTACCCTGCTGATGGAAGCTGACTCTGTACCAAGTGTCACGGATAACACCTCATTAGTAACACTAAATGTGACCGACTCATTTCTGGGCAAAGTAGCACTGGTGTTTAGATGTGACAGCAGTCAGTGGAGTATAGAGTGTGCTGGTGTGACTAAATTCGGTTAGTTTTAACGCATCCAAATGAAGCAGATACAAAGAGTATATAATCTGTTGTTGATGTAGCTTCCAAATATGATATATAAAATAGAATATCGTTTTAAAATAATATGGCACTCATCAAAATTATAGACTTATTAGCCTCTTACTTCAGTCAACTGTTCTAAAGTAGATTGAAAAATATTTCTATTATGTTTAAAGGTATTGTTTAAACATGAACAGATGTATTGTAAAACAAATTCCGGATGTTGAAAAGATAACTGTGATGAGTTCAGTAAATGATGAAAATGAGTTAAAATTGGAAATTTTTCAATGCAACTTGACATCAAAGCGCAGCTTTTACATGCACGATATCTGCACATGCGTTTTAGACATTTGATGCATCGTCCTCATGCAGTTCATATTAATAAAGTTTGCAGTTGATTTCCCCAAATTAGTGGAGAAATTATATACACTCTGAAGATCCTTAGCACACACATAATTTAATCAAATTCGACCGGTTTCACACTGTTGATGTGATCATCATAAGAGTAACTTTAGAGACCACACTTTGTGTGTAACGATATTGCTAAACTATGACGTCACTGAGATATAAAGTCTCACTCCTGAACGCCGGGAATCTCCCGTCTGTCCAATGTAGCCCGATGAATAGGAAGGAGCCATATTTGTGCAGTACCTTTTACTTGTTTGTAATGGGAACCATCAAAATGAAGAGCGTTATTGCTCAGGATGAGCTTTCTGCTTTCGGTAATGAATTTTTTATGTATTCTATCTGGAATCACAGTCGCATATTTTCCTAGCCAATAGCTCATAGCTTATATTCCTAGATCATGTGGACTATAGAAGTAGAGATTAACAATAAAGCTTACAAAGTTTCTACATTCTTGTACTGATTTGGGGAGACTTATTGAAAGAATCAGTAACTGAAAGGTTTCAGTAGTATACTCTCTCAAAAAGGAAACGCACGGGTAGATGGTAATTTTTCAACTCACTTTAATCCAAGTCAAACTATAAAAATATTATGACAGCAAATTATATTGATTACATGTATAACTAAGTAATCAGTCACCAAAACACATCACTTGGTAAAGACAATAATCATAAATACGTAGGCTGACAGATTTGGATGGAGAAGTGCATCGATGTGGGCGAACATTTCTTATAACCCACGAACTGACTAAGTCCATATAGAGGGGAATCTCACCGCTATTCATTACAGAAATGAAATTCGAGTTTTCGACCCCCAGATAAAAATCTTCAGCCGAATAACGCCACACCCCATACAGTACGCATCACAATGAACTTCTTCACCAGTCAGAATATAACAGTGCTTCTATGATTCTCTGTATCCACAGATTTTAAACCCAATTAAACATCTGTGGGATTATCTCTATCGACGGCTTTAACGACGTCAGACGCTTCACAATGACGTGATTTTTGGAGAATGAGCTTTAGGTGTACTGTTACTTTTGTTCCTAGCGAGCGTCACATCTTCAGTACCTGTCATATTCAAAATGGTATTTATAAAAAATACTATATAAGAAGTAGTTTCCGAAATAATAACACAACTCGGATCTTCACCTACATGTTTCAATCGTGTATCTTAGAGAGAGCTCTAAGTGAGACTAATATTTTGATTGATGGGTTGTAAATTTCCATAATATTTGATTTAATGTTTACATCATTATAGCAACATATACTTTACGCCAATATTATACTACCCTGGCTTCTTAGTTTAGCCCTTTTCATTTAACAGCCCCCAAGAAAACAGAATGCAACATCACCAGTGACAAAGACACAGATATTCTAACCCTGCACGAGGAAGTGTCACTGACCGTGGACATTACTGCGTATTACGATATTCAAGGCTCCTACTGTTCAGCAGATTCAAACTTCACACTGCAGACAGGTGATGTCTTGCAATTACTACATGCTGGTGACCAGGGTCTTTCACCAATAACATTCAATGTCACTGAAACACACTTGGGTGGGGTAAGGCTGGTATTCAACTGTCAAGTGCAACACTGGGATCTCAGCTGCGGCGGTGTGACCCGACTCAACAACAGTGAGTAATGTGTGTTTCTTGAGTGAGTGAGTGAGTGAGTGAGTGAGTGAGTTAATATTTAACGTCACATCGGCAATATTGCAGCCATATTGTGACGTGAACATGTTACATATTGAAATGAAGACGTGCATATAGTAAAAACCTGTCAACGAAGGACAGTAAAATGACTAGATTATCACATTGAGAATATAAAACTAGCGTCGAAATCTAAAAAATAATAGAACAATACAAACCAATTTGGACATCACAATGTAAAATTGGGCTATAGATTGCCAACAACTGAAGGTAGATCACCACACTAGGGACCATGGGGACTTACAGTACCTCAGCTTCCTGCATGGACCGTAGCTGGATTTACACCATCCCTTCAGCCATTAGCAATTTGGACAATGCTAGCCATACATTAAAATAACAAATATACTACGATTAAAAACTATTGGTAAATTTAAACTGACAATGAAAGTATCGGGACTTACGTACCTTCTCCGGGGAACAATAATTTTACACTACTTCAACCCCCTTCGAGGGTACAGCCACAAACAATCAAAGTTACTAACATAAACTACCAAGCATTAAAATACAACTATATACAGAACATATTAATCAAAATTCAACAAGAAAATCTATTTCTTTTAAAAAAACAATGATTAAAGGACAATTAACTGTGCTAAAAAGATCATGAAGTGTTTTCACATTGAAATATTTATCCCTTGTGATGGAGAATTCAACACAGTCAAGCAGGATATGCTTGACTGTAACTCTCTCATCACAAGGGATAGAAAACGGAGGATCCTCACCTTTCAACAGGTACACATGGGTGTATCTTGTATGGCCAATACGACATCGTCGCATGGTGGCCTCTTCAAATCTCGACTGACAACCCAAGTGGGTATATCCAATATACGGTTTTATGGCGTGTAATTTATTTCTTCCCACTTGGGTGTCCCACTTCTTCTGCATCAGATCACGGATGTAACTTCTAATGCAAGCTTTGAAATCAGAGTAAGGGATAAGAAGAGGTGTAATAGATTTGTTGAGTGCTGCCTTGGCAGCAAGATCGGCCATTGTATTTCCAGAAATGCCCACGTGGCTGGGCAACCAACAAAAGACTATGTTGCATTGGCCAGTAGCAAGATCATTATACAATTCAATAATCTCAATTAAAAGTGGATGTTTACAAAACACATTTTTTATAGCCTGAAGGCAAGAAAGAGAATCAGAATAGATTATATACTGTTTATGTTTAGGATGTCGTTGAATATACTTAAGAGCCGTTAATATCGCGTTTGCTTCTGCAGTAAAAATAGAGCTTTTATCTGGTATTCTAGAAGATATTGTCCTGGAGCCAATGACAGTGGCACAAGCCACTGTGCCACCGTCCTTGGATCCATCTGTAAATATGAATTTGTAATTGGTATATTTTTTTTTAAGTTGATTATATTCTTGTTTATATTGTAAGCCATTGGTTTCTGATTTTTTAAATGAGGTCAATGTTAGGTCGACTTGTGGTCTCACCAACTGCCATGGAGAAGAATGAAGTCGGGAAGGAGCTATATTGTCCAGCTCAATACCAGCAGCAGCAATAAATGGCTTAATTCTGAGCCCAAGAGGCGGGACAAGAGAAGACTTTTTGTTATACATATCCTCATAAAGAGGGTTAAAGACACAGTCAAATGCAGGATTTGACTCAGTAGAAAATAATTTGGTAATATATTGTAAAGAGAGCTTTATACGGCGGTGGTTAAGAGAAGGTTCATCGGCCTCAACGTACAGACTGTCAACAGGAGAAGTTCGAAAAGACCCAAGACAAAGTCCTAGGCCCTGGTGGTGGACGGAATCAAGTAATTTTAGGTTGCTCTGACAGGCTCCACCATAGACGATCGAGCCATAATCAAGTTTCGATCGTACCAACGATCTATATAAGTGAAGGAGGGTCGTTTGATCCCCTCCCCATTTTGAATTAGAAACAACCTTTAACAAGTCTAGTGCCTTCAGGCACTTAGCTTTAAGGGATTTAATGTGTGGTAAGAACGTTAAATGAGAATCGAAAATTAAACCCAAAAACTTGGCCTCCGTTACAACTTTGATGGGAGTGCCATTTAAAAATAGTTCAGGGTCCTTATGTGGGTTATATTTTCTACAAAAGTGTATGCAATTAGTTTTGGATTTAGAAAATTTAAAGCCGTTTTCAAGACACCATTTATTTATTCTGTTGAGACATAACTGCAGTTGTCTCTCAATAGTGTGCATATTTTTCCCACGACAAGAAATATTAAAATCATCCACAAATAATGATCCATCAATGGAATCATTTAAAACCTTGGATAAACTGTTGATCTTAATACTAAATAACGTAACAGACAAAATACTACCTTGAGGGACACCCTGATCCTGATTGTAATGATCAGACAGGGTTGAACCCACTCGGACTTGAAATTGCCGGTCTTTTAAAAACTGTGATATAAAAAGAGGCAAACGGCCTCTCAAACCCAAATCCTGTAAATCCTTTAAAATACCATGCTTCCAGGTCGTATCATAAGCTTTCTCGAGATCAAAGAAAATTGATACAGCATGTTGTTTATTGACGATAGCATTTTTGACAAAGGATTCTAAACGTACCAAATGATCAATGGTACTTCGATTTTTCCTGAAACCACATTGAATATTTGTAATAAGATTGTTGGTTTCAAGATACCAAATTAAACGATTGTTTACCATTCGTTCCATGGTTTTACAGACACAGCTCGTTAAAGAAATGGGTCTGTAATTCGACGGATCAGAGTGATCCCGACCAGGTTTTGGTATAGGGATGACAATGGCATTACGCCACGAAGATGGGAAATTCCCCAAAGTCCATATAGTATCAAAAATGTGTAGAAGTGTTTCCAAACATGATTCCGGTAAATGCTTCAAGAGCTGATAGTGAATATTATCATCTCCTGTTGCTGTATCGTGAGCTTGCTCAAGGGCAGTATGTAGCTCATGCAGTGAAAATAGTTCGTTGTAATCCTCACCATTGTCTGAGTTAAAATTAATTCTTTTCTTTTCTTGTTGTTTCTGGTATGTCTGAAACTCAGGGACATAGTTGGTTGAAGAGGAATGCTTAGATAGTGTTTCACCAAGTTTGTTGGCAATGTCAGCCGTTCCTGTCAATAAAGAGTCACCATCCTTGAGATGATGAACAGAAGATTTCGAGCCTTTACCCTTGATACGTTGAATCATATTCCACACTTTTGAAATCGGTGTACGAGAACTGATTTTGGAAACATAGTTGTGCCAAGACTGACGTTTATTTCGTTTGAATGCACGTCGAGCCTTGGCTTTTGAAAGTTTTACTTTGTCTAAATTATGGACTGTGGGATGTCGACGAAAGTATTTTTCAGCTTTCTTCCTACACTTTCTGGCTTGTTTACATTCATTGGTAAACCATGGTTTACGAATGTGAGGATTTGCAGAGGACTTAGGTATTGTGTGATCAGCTATGGCATTGAGCTTAGCTGAAAATAACTGAATTGGATCTTCGGTATTATTAAAATGGTCAGGAGTTAGATTTGAATAACACAATACCTCATACAGGTGCCAGTTTGCATTTTTAAAATTCCACCTAGATGACGATGAAGCAGCATGTGGGCTGGTCGCTGTCAGAACAGTGGGAAAATGATCGCTGCCACAAAGGTCGTCATGAACGGACCATTCAAATTCAGTTAATAAGTTCGCATCTGTAAGAGAAACGTCCAGTGCTGAATACGTTCCAGTGGCAGGATGTAAGTACGTGTTTGAATCGTCATTAAATATGCACAGATTATTGTCATTTATGAATTCCTCAAGTATTCTCCCTTTGGTGTTTGTAGTTATACTTCCCCAAAGAGGGTTGTGTCCATTCAGGTCCCCCATGATAATACAGGGCCTAGGAAGCTGATCGTATAGCTGTTGAAGATCAGATTGTTGCAGTGTCGTAGATGGAGGGATATACAGTGAACACAGAGTAAATACAATGTGCATAGTCAGCCGTACAGTAACAGCTTGGAGATTTGTCTTAAGAGGAATGGAGCTGTTTATGGCATCCTGACGAATCAAAATAGAAGATCCTCCTGAAGCCTTATCTCCGGGTGGAGAGAAGGAATGGTAACAGTTGTATCTTCTTAAAGCAAAGTCGTCAGTAGATTTAAGATACGTCTCTTGGAGACAAACTGCTATGGGCTGAATATCTTGGACTAATAATTGTATCTCATTGAAATTTTTCCTGAGTCCTCTGCAAATCCACTGAATGAGATTTGAGCCACTCATGGGGGCTGAACTGGGGATCTAGGACATGTAGAAGGACCACTCCCAGGCACGATACAGTGCGAGGAAGTGATATCCATCTCAAGCGGTTCAAATGAGTTATGAACCGTCACAGGGGTTTCCAAAGTGGAAGGCAGCTCCAAATGCATTAGCGTTTTACCCTTTTTCTTTGAATGTTTCTTTTTATTTCTTGATAGTTGACTTTTCTCATTTTCTTGGTCACTTGTAGAATGAAGTGTATGGACAGATAGCGGTTCAGGGAGATCGTCCGTCTGAGAGGCTGATGAAATTTCTGCAAAGTTGGAGATGAGATAATGTTACCAAGGCTGATCTGCTTATCTGTCACCCAAGACAAATCTGTTTGACATGAGACTGATTGTCTTGTGACAACATGTGAAAATTGAGTTTGCTGAGTTAAAGAAACTGCAGCGGAGTAAGTAGAAGCAGTAGACTGTGTGACAGTGGAAACTAATTTTCTTGCTTCACTGAAAGAGATATTGTTTGTGTACTTAATTTTGAGGATTTTAGATTGGGTTTCAAATCTAGGACATGATTTGGATGATGCTAAGTGCTGTCCGTGACAGTTAGCACACTTGATTTCATTATTGCAGTCAGAGCTCTCATGCGCCCCGCTGCAACGGACACAGATAACCTTGTGATTGCAAGTCTTGGTACCATGACCAAATCTTTGGCATTTAAAACATCTCAGTGGTGTTGGTATATACACTTCCACAGCAATGTTATAATACCCGGCCTTTATAGATTTGGGCAAAGAGGACAAGGCAAAGGTAAGGAGGTAAGTGTGTGTTTTGACAATAGTGTTATCCTGTTTCCTAGTGAACCGTTTTACAGATGTAACACCTTGACTTTTTAAAGCAGCTGATATTTCATCTTCTGTCATGTCAGACAGACACTTTGCATAATCCCGCACTATTCCTCTACATGAATTGAGTGACTTGTGCACCGTGACAACAACCTTGGTGTTAACAAATTGCTGAAGGTTCAGCAAATTGACAGATTGTTGCCTCCGTGCACATTCAACAAGCAGTGAACCACTTCGGAGAACAGTGACATTTTTCACCTCTCCACATACACTTTGAATGCCTTTGGACACAGCGAAAGGATTAAGTTTCAGTGGGTTTCCGTCAAAAGAAGAGATAACAATGAACTTTGGCCAAGAATTAGCTACATCTGAAGAAACTTCTTCATCAGAGGATAAAGATTCTACGTGGCGACGTTTATTTGCCTTCAATGAACCAGGATTGGGGTTTTGAGACATGGCGTGTGAGTAATATTCAGCACCCTTGACCCCCACCCGCCATCGAGTGTCAACAAGGACGATGTTGCAGAGGCAACCATCTACAACACCAGGGCTTCAAGAGTGGTATACTCCAGCAAATACAACGTGAATAGCCATATTTGCCTACCAAAAAGCACAGTCAGGCTGGTTCACCCCTAAACAGGTAATTGGAGGCATACAGAATTCAGAGGTTGACATTACCAGATTGGCCCGTGAGCCACCGCCTTCTGGCATAGGACTCTAGGCAATTTAAAATCAGGAATAATTTGAAAATATTTGGATAACAGATATCAAAGACACCAATATCCAATGGACTAACTGTGCAAAAAATAGTTCTACGCACAGGGCATGGCGTGACCAGCCGATTGGTTGAATCGGGCCCATTCAACCTCCCGTCTAGGTGAAGTAAGGGTCGAAGGGGTGTGTTGAGCAAAGGGAACGCGGTCACAGGCCCCCAGTGCCCTCAACCACCTGGATCCCGTCCTCCACCGACACAGGGCCGCAACCCACGGCAAACGGGTTGGTGGACCAAATATCCCCCCGGGTCCACAACGGGGGTGTCGGCGAGCTCTTGGCGTTACCCAGCACCCACCACGAGGAGGTGGCTCGCCACGGGTGCCGTTTCTTGAGTGAGAGATCCTAAAACCACAAACATATGTCCCGTGCCAAAACACAATAATGCTTATATGTACCGATATCCTGTCATGGGTTGTCACTGTCCTGTCACTATTTGGTTTGTTCTTAATTGTATTCCATGTGAAGGGTATCCTTACATCATGCCCAGAATCTAAATGCTGAGTTTGCCATTTATGAATAATAAACTGGAGCTATCGATAGAACAACATCTTGTAAAAATGTCATTCCGTAAAAAATAGTTCCGTAAATTTATTGTTTATCCAATAAACATTACTGTGTAGGTGTATTGGCATATTGTGAGTGGGCGAGTCTGAGCTTTACGTCGCGTGTATCGATATCACGGCGGAGGGCACCAGAGATGGGCTTCACACATTGTGTCCATTGTGCATTATGAACGTAATTGCACGATATTGAAAAATAATTTATTTATTCAAACCTACATGTCAATATTACCTTTGTGTGAATGATAGAAACTATTTTCAATATCAAACGATGATTTTTTCCTTGCACATAGCAGAAGTATTGTAGGCTCAGAACTGTACGATGCCCACGTACTATAACTGTACTCATTGTGCATGAGTAACACAGTAATCTGATTCAACTTATCCTCGCAACCCTTGGACACGACGCTGCGTGTATTAATTCAAAAATCGCATTTCCATGGTGTGACTTTACTTTCAACAATTCACTGTCACGTTTCATATCAGTCCTTGCCAATTTCCAAAACAATTCATATTTAATACATTGCCCTCATCACAATTTCTTGCCTTCTTTCGATCGACTACACGGTCGCGTGTCCCAATTTCTGCATATGGGCATATGCAGGAATCATGTCTTTATATGACTACCGCACGATATAAACCTCTCACAAAATGAGTGAGTTTGCCCCAGCTCTAGTTCAGAGAAAACTCGATAACTATTACACTTGAGTTGTACGATTGTACAATTGCACAAGTAGGATCTGAAGATCCACGTGGCTTGTGTTGGTACACAGCTTAGGTATTTGGTGTTTTAAGTAATATTTTACTTTTTATCTGGAAGTGGCGGCTGGTGAGATCAAGGACTTTCAAGTCCTGTCTGTTATAATGATAGGACGCCACAGCCTGTGTGTGAATATATAAGATACACGGGTATTCTAAGGATACTAATAAGGCTTAGCAGCCATCGACCGTATGGTAACTCAGAGGAAGGAGACTAAGTATGTTGCCATAATTGACAATCCATGAAAACAAGTGTAAAGTGGAAGTGTACACGAAAACTCACGTATCGTCGTATATGAACCAAAATAGATCTTTAACTACTTAATATCGGTGTTTGTAAACTCTACACTATTTTTCTTACAAACAAATGTATAACCTGCACTATAAGTGCTGAAGTTTATGCCGAGCTAAACAGTCGAGAGTTATCGCCCTGTTGATTCTTTCAAATAATTAGAATACGCTTGTGTTTACTGCACTTTTGCTACGATGTTCTTGACATGGATGATATAACACGTATACATCAGCAAGTGTATGCGACGGGTAGATAATCGAATCACTCACAGTATCAGAACAATACACAGTGTAAAAAGGTAATCCGAGATGGGCGTCATTTACATTTGAAAATAGTGGGTCTTTCACCGTGCACCATCTGATATATTTTGCTAGATGTTATTTTTGTACAATGTAACAGCGTGGAACCCACGTGAAATGGGTCCAAGACGTCAATCATAATTAATTTCGGCATCAATGACGTCATTTCCACGGGACATAAGCTATGATGTATTCATTGTGGACACAGAAATCTTGATTAATGCAGAAACTTAACTTGTAACACCAGACCAAAAGTTAGTTACTTCTGATGTCTGTGTTGCTTTGGCTATAGAACCACCTGTCAAGGATATCTTATGATGAAAACGTGGAAGACAGAACGGTTCATTTTCGTGTAAACTCGCCCTTTAGAGGCACCCGTGGCGAGCCACCTCCTCGTGGTGGGTGCTGGGTACCGCCAAGAGCTCGCCGACACCCCCGTAGTGGACCCGGGAGGGTATTTGGTCCACCAACCCGTTTGCCGTGGGTTGCGGCCCTGTGTCGGTGGAGGAGGGGATCCTGATGGCTGAGGGCAATGGGAGCAAGACCAGTGTTACTATTGCTCAACACAGCACTTCGGCCCTGACTTCACCTAGACGGGAGGTTGAATGGGCCCGGTTCAACCAATCGACTGGTCACGCCAAGCCCTGAACATTACTGTATGTAATGTTACACAAAAGTTTGAGAATCGTAAGATGTATAATATTAGGTCTTGGCCGACTTTTGGATCTTCAGAATTTCCAATTTCATGCCCAAAAGGCGGTGGCTCATGGGCCAATCTGGTGGAATTATTAATGTTTTAATTCTTCTGCTGGAGTATGTCATCCGAGTATCCTTGGTGCTGTAAGCTGGAGGCCCGTTTACTTTAGCATTGTCCTTGTGATTCTCCGTGGTGGGTGGGGAGCTCGGGTGATGAACCATTTACACTAACCATGGCTTATGAGAACCCAACAAAAAAAAACAATACGTCCACTTGATATTGACCCTGTTGATAGTGACCATAGACCGTCTGCATCGATTGAGTATTGGCCGCGTTTCATTGTGATTGAGACTCCTGACAAGACACCATTAAAGTTGAACCCCTTTGCTGTATCCAAGGGTGTTCAAGGTATTGCAGGGGATGTGAAGAACATAAGACGCTTTTGTTCAGGTGCCCTGTTAGTAGAGTGCGGAAAAAAGCAACAAGCAACTAATTTGCTGAACATCAAATCTTTCGTGGGTATTCCGGTCACGGTTTCTGCACACAAAACCTTGAATTCAAGCGAAGGTATCGTGAGAGATCGAGACCGATTGTTTGATGATATGTCGGAACTTGATATAGGATCTGAAATGAAGGATCAAGGTGTACTCTACGTCAAGCGCTTTTCAACTCGGAGAAACAGTGAAAGCATTAAAACGAACACCTATCTGTTTACTTTTTCATCCCCAGGTGTTTTACATGCCAGAAATATGGACAAGGCGTAAATACTTGCACATTGTCTGTTGTGTATGCTCACTGTGGTGAGAAGACACACACAACAGAAGACTGTGACAGTGATTATAAAAAATATACCAATTGCTCAGGCGACCATTCGTCATTTTCTAAACAGTGTCCTATTGGGAAAGAGCAAATGGAGATCAATAAAATGAAATTTACACAAAATATCTCTTTTTCCGAGGCCAAAAAACTGGTAAAGACATCTGAACTTTCGGAAAGTTATGCTACAGTAACAAAAACATCATCGGGGTGTAGCTCTAAAACAACATCAACCACAGGCTGCCAAACTACCTTGACTTGGGTCAGTTGTGATTCTCCACAGCCTTTGTGCACTGCTATATCATCACAGACTGAGGAATCACTTCCTAGTACATAAAAGTCTTCTTCTGATCACAAATCATCATCTCAGTCACACTCAAAGTCTCAATCGACAGGTGATAGTCAACACACTGTGAAAAGTAAACCGAAGCCAAAGCCTGATGCTTCAAAACAACAAAGAAGCAGAGCTCCTAAAGGGTCACAGAACAAAATTCAACTGTTTAATAAATATGGGTCTCTTGAGGACATGGGCGTTTCTGAAAACGTCCATTCTAGGGCACATAGCTTGTCGCCCTCCAAAAGAGTGCGGGGTAGATCCCCAATAAATCCCCCTAAAAGATAGTTTATTCCAATAATATTATACAGTGGAACTGCAGAAGATTGAGGACAAATTTACATGAATTACAGCTATTAGTCCAAGATTTCACACCTTCAGCGTCATATCTCCTAGAGACATATTTAAAGCAAACAGATACATTTGACCTTCGTCATTTTGATGCATATCATTGTTTTTCACCTCCGGGTGATAGGGTCACTGGCGGATCATCCATTCTAGTCAAACAAAACGTTATTCAAAGCCCTGTTTCACTTAATACTAATATGCAGGCTGTTGCAGTGATAATTACTTCACATGTAGCGTTTACGCTATGCTGTCTTTATATTTCACCGTCTTCGGCTTTTGCCAAAACCGATCTTCAAGCTCTATATGATCAGCTCCCGAAGCCCTGTATTATAATGGGAGATTTAAATGGGCACAATCCACTCTGGGGTAGTGTAAATACAAACACTAGAGGCAAATGTTTGGAGGACTTTTGTTCTGACAATGATTTATGTATTTATAATGATGGTTCCAACACATAGTTACACCCTGGGACAGGGACTAATTCTGCTCTCGACTTATCATTGACAAATTCTGAACTATTAAATGAATTCGAATGGTCAGTCCACGATGACCTGTGTGGAAGTGACCATTTTCCTACTATATTAAAACCTATTTCCATCTGATGTTCCTCCATCATCAAGACGGAATTTTAAAAAGGGTAAGTGGGTTTTATATGAAACACTGTGTGCTGAAAAACGTAAACCCGAACGTTTTATAGACGTTCCTGATGCTATTAAATCTTTTTTCTGATGAACTGAATTCCATAGCTGATGAGTGTATACCAAGTTCCTCTGTAGTTCCACACATAAGAAGTTTCCGTCGCCATCCTATGGTACATAATTTAAATAAATTTAACGTTTTAAATGCTAAAGCACGGCGTACGTTTAAACAGAATAAACGCCAATCTTGGCAAAATTATGTATCCAAAATAAATTCTCGGACACCCATGTCCAAGGTATGGAACATGGTCAAAGGTAAAGGTACTAAATCTACTGTCCATCATCTTAAACATGGAGATCAATTGCTTACTGATAAATCAGATATTGCTAATAAACTAGGTGAAACCCTTGCGAAACACTCTTCCTCTCCAAATTATGTACCAAAATTCCAGCAATATCAAAAACAAGAAGAAAAGAAACTTATTAATTCCAATTCCGATAATGGTTAAGATTATAATGAAACGTTTTCTATTCATGAACTCCATACTGTTCTTGGTCAAACTCATGACACTGCTACTGGAGCTGATAACATACATTATCAACTCCTGAAGCACTTACCGGAATCCTGCCTAGAAACTCTTCTCAATATTTTCGATGATATTTGGACATCGGGTAACTTTCCTCCCTCATGGCGTGACGCCATAGGAGTACCAATACCTAAACCTGGACGTGATCATACGGATCCGTCTAATTATCGACCTATTTCACTAACTAGCTGTGTTTGCAAGACCATGGAACGCATGAAAAATAATCGACTTGTTTGGTACTTGGAAACCAATAACCTTATCGCAGACATAGAATGTGGTTTCCGTAAAAACAGAAGTACTGTCGATCACTTAGTGCGTTTAGAATCATTTGTTAAAAATGCGCTGATTAATAAACAACATGCTGTGTCTATCTTTTTTGATCTTGAGAAAGCATATGACACAACCTGGAAATATGGCATTTTACGAGATTTACATGATTTTGGTTTGCGAGGTCGTTTGCCTCAATTCATAGCCAACTTTTTAAATGACAGGCAATTTCAAGTCCGTGCGGGTTCTACCCTGTCTGATCATTACAATCAGGATCAGGGTGTTCCACAAGGTAGTATTTTATCTGTCACTCTTTTTAGCATCAAGATCAACAGTTTATCGAAAGTTTTAAGCGATTCAATTGATGGATCGTTTTTCGTGGATGATTTTAATATTTCTTGCCGAGGTAAAAATATGCATACCATTGAGCGGCAACTGCAGTTGTGTTCAAACAGAATAAATAAATGGTGTCTTGAAAATGACTTCAAATTTTCGAAGTCCAAAACTAATTGTATACATTTTTGGAGAACATATAAACCACATAAGGACCCAGAACTATCTCTAGATGGCACTCCCATCAAAGTTGTAAAGGAGGCCAAGTTCTTGGGATTAATTTTTGACTCACATTGAACGTTTCTACCACATATCAAATCCCTCAAAACTAAATGCCTGAAGGCACTTGTCGTTTCAAATTCTAAATGGGGAGGGGACCAAGCTACCTTCCTGCAACTTTATCGATCACTGATCCGGTCAAAACTTGATTATGGCTCCAGTGTATATGGTGGAGCCTGTAAAAACAGCCTGAAAGTTTTAGATTCTGTTCACCATCAAGGTCTAAGACTTTGTCTTGGCTCCTTTCGAACTTCAACTGTTGACACCCTGTACGTTGAGGCCGATGAGCCATCTCTTGAGCAGCGATGTATCAAATTAGCTTTACAGTATGTAACAACATTATATTCCGGTGAGTCAAACCCTGCATATAACTGTGTTTTCAGTCCTCTGTGTGAGGACTCATACAATATGAAATCTTTGCTTGTACCGCTTCTTGGTTTAAGAATTAAACCATTTCTTGCTGCTGCCGGCATTGAGCTGGAAAATATATATAGCTCCTTCCCGTCTTCTTTCTTCTCCTCCCTGGCAGTTGGTTAGGCGCCAAGTGGACCTAACATTGACCACATTTAAAAAATCAGAAACTAATGAATTACAGTATAAACAAGAATATAATGAATTGAAACATAAATATAGCAGTTATAAATCCTTATTTACAGATGGGTCCAAGGACGGTGGCGCAGTAGCTTGTGCCACTGTCATTGGATCCAGAACAATATCTTCTAGATTACCAGACAACAGTTCTATTTTTACCGCTGACGCTAACGCCATACTAACAGCTCTTAAATATATTAAAAGACGCCATAAACATAAACAATATATAATCTATTCCGACTCTCTTTCTTGTCTTCAGACGATTAAAAATCGTCCTTGTAAACATCCACTTTTAATTGAAGTTATTGAATTATATAATGATCTTGCTACTGGCCAGTACGAAATCGTCTTCTGTTGGTTACCCAGCCACGTTGGCATTTCCGGTAACGCAATGGCCGATCTTGCTGCTAAGGCAGCACTCAACAAATCTATGACACCACTTCTTATTACTTATTCTGACTACAAAGCTAGCATTAGAGCTTACACTCGTGTTCTGATGCAGAAGAAGTGGGACACCCAAGTAGGTATAAATAAACTACATGAAATAAAACCCTATATTGGTTATACATACTTGGGTTGTCAGTCCAGATTTGAAGAAGTTATTTTGCGACGATGTCGTATTGGCCATACAAGATACACTCATGCATACCTATTAAAAGGTGAGAATCCTCCGTTTTGTATCCCTTGTGATGAGAGAGTCACGGTCAAGCATATCCTGCTTGACTGTGTTGAATTCTCCATCATAAGGGATAAGTATTATTCTGTAAAAACTGTTAAGGATCTTTTTATCACAGTCAGCGCTCATTTAATTATTGTTTTTGTAAAGGAAATTGATTTCTTGGTTGAAGTTTGAGTACTATGTTCTGTATATAAATGTATTTTAATGATTGGTAGTTTAGGTTAGGAACTAGAATTGTTAGTGGCTGTACCCTCAAAGGGGGTTGAAGTATTGTACAATTATTGTCCCCCTGAGAGGGTGTAAGTCCACAAACATTCCATGTAAATTTAAATCTACCAGGTTTTTAATCGTAGTATTCATGTTGTTTTAATTTTGGCTGGCATATTGTACACTCGCCAGCAGCTGAAGGGATGGTGTAAATCCAACTAGGGTCCATGCAGGTAGCAAAGGTACTATAAGTCCCCATGGTCCCTAGTTTGATGATCTACCTTCAGTTGTTGGCGATCAAAAGCCTGATTTTATAGTGTAATATCCTAATGGTGATGTTGTTTTTAACTTTCCATGCTAGTTTTAATTCCATTTGTGAACAAGGGATAAGTATTTTACAGTAAAAACAATGAAGGATCTTTTTACCAACGTTAATTCTCATTTTATTATAGGTTTTTTAAAAGAAATTGATTTTGTGGTTGAATTTTGAATAATATGTTTCTGTAAATAGATGTATTTTAATGATTGGTAGTTTGAATTAGTAACTTGAATTGTTGGTGGCTGTACCCTCAAAGGGGGTTGAAGTATTGTAAGATTATTGTCCTCCTGAGAGGGTACGTAAGTCCACAAACATTCACAGTAAATTAAAGTCTACCAGGTTTTTAATCGTAGTATTCATGTTCTTTTAATTTCGGCTAACCTTTCGTACAATCGCCAGCAGCTGAGGGGATGATGTAAATCCAACTAGGGTCCATGTAGGTAGCAAAGGTACTGTAAGTCCCCATGGTCCCTAGTGTGGTGATCTACCTTCAGTTGTTGGCGATCTATAGTCTGTTTTTATATTGTATTGTCTAAATAGTGCTAATAATTTTGATATTAGATGTTCTCATCACGATATGGCTGAGATATTGTCGATGTGACGTTAAATTTTAACTCACTCACTCACTCACTCACTCGCCCTGTAGCACTGTTTAGTTTACTGTTGGTTCTGCTAAGAACCTGTCCTGTAGTGCGCTTGTTTTATGAAGACGTTAGCCTAACGTAAGCCTATCGTAAGCTTAAGTTCTCGTAAAGTTTCTCGTAACATTCGTACCTCCTATACTGTAACATAGGACGTTCGAATGCTACCTGAAAAGTGACGATATCTTAGGCTTACTAGAGGTTTGTGAAACGGGGCCCTGGTTGTAAATACCATAGCGTGTCAGCAGCATGTGTACTGAGCTGATCTAAACGTAGTAACATTTTCACGAAGAGCATGAGTCAGTGAGTGAGTGAGTGAGTTAAGATGTTAAATCACATCGGCAATATTTCAGCCATATCCCGACAAAGAGACAAGTTATAATTTCATATTAAACAAATGAAAATGTATTAAACTGTGTCAAGGAAGGGAAGCAAAACAACTAGATTATCACAGGTTTCGATTAGAAACTAGCAAGTAACTCGCACTCATAGCTACTACAGATGATCTACTATAGAAACAGGTTATAGGTTGCAACAACTGAGAGTAGATACACCATACTAGTGATCATGAGGACGTACAAAAGTTTTGATACCTGCGTACACCCTAGCTGGATTTACACCATCTCTTCGGCTATGATTCTATGATTAAAGAGAAGTTACACTGATTTTGAACGTTTTGAGATTTATGTATCCTCTAAGGAGGACAAAATTTAATAACATGAACTTATGCGGGTCTAGGATTCATACTCCGGTGGAACAGCGTATCCTTGATAAATCTATGGCACGTCGCCCGACGGATCAAACAACTCACGCAATATAGAACTGAGACATTTTCATCTTTGTCATCTGTTAGATTAAAGTCGCCTGTGCCGTTCACATGGGAGGGCCTTCTGTCGTATTAGATTATACCCTTAATCGTCACAATAGCAACCGCTGAGTGTGGGAACACTCTTACCACAGAGGTCAGAATGTTTTTGTGTCATTTGAGATTCCCACAAAATAGGCTGCGTCTCATTCAAGAACCTGTCGTAAAACACGCAACATAAACGTTGATACCCGGAATAACCCGTTCATATGCTTCTTACGGTTGGTTGCCATGGTAATAGGTCAGAGTGACACCTGGTAGTTGTCTATTCAAAGTGTTACACTAGAGAAATAATTGTACAATCGACGCTGCTTTCAGCAGATATTTCTTCGAAGGTGGAAAGGGTTTTGTTGTCTCTGTTTACTCTTCTCCTCTTGTAGCGATAGGTTTTCCTCCATCACCTTGTCAATATTCACACAAATGTTTCGAATATGTTAGTTTCTGCCGCGACGTGCACTGTAACGTTTTCTGCCACGATCTGCACTGTAACGTTTATATCCGGTTGATGGACACCTGCAATATCGCCCCTCCCAAGAAGATGTGTTTTCAGGGAAGGATTGTTGATTCCAAATCCTCAGATATGTATGGATGACTTTTTGTCACGAAGCATACCCGTCTACACGCTGACAACAGTTGAAGTTACAGATTTGGGTAAATTTTTGTGTCGGGTTTGTGTTTTTTAAAGCCCGCTAAACAGGGATGTGATTAACGATGAGAGTATAAGGAGCCATATATGTAAAGAGATTTATAGATGCTGATAGCTTTCATTTAAGTCAGAACTGTGTGAGTGTTTTCTCTTTTAATCAACAAACATAAATAGTATCATGATCAGTGTGATGAATTTAGCACCTGAGTGACAAGTTAAGGCTAGACAGACACGCCAGGATGCAGTTAAAGTCATTTCTCTGTCACACAAACGGGTACATAATCAGGCCTAGATCAGACAATCCAGTGATCAACAAAATGAGCACAATCCATGTAACTAACATTCTATGGCATGTGTGAATCCGATCTGATGTGTGGTCAGTATTTGTGTTCCTGTTCTTCAGGTTGTTCCTAGTTGTACCATATGTTACCGTGTATTAAAGAAGAGCGATTGACTTGCTTTTGGCTGTTTTTGCAGGTTACTTTCTTCATGGCAGGCACGATGAGCTTTCTCTAAAGTACCACTATTCAATAGTTGCGATAAAGTCGGAATCAGTCAATTGATATTTTTCTTATGAATATGGAAAAAGTGTATAATAGCATGAGGTAATACAATGCCCTGGCTACCTGTGTCGGTGATAATGTTGCTCACGTGTCATACAAGGATTTAATATCCCTGTGGGAGATTTCCCTGTTATCACCGAACCACAGAACTTCCTGACACACGAGCAATCGTTGTATTATTATGTATTGATGGGTGTAGCTGTTTCCCATGAATACACAGGAAAATATTTTACCATTTGGTAATATATTATTGATATCGTGTGCGACGGCCACAGCTGCCCACGTGTTTCTGCAACAAATATCTATTCAGCAGTGTTCTATCACCTCTAACAAAACCACGACCAACCACACAGTTAATCCTTTCCCACTTAATGAAATCATGTAGCCATGGATACAGTTGTTTCTATCAATGGTCGAGAGGTAAATTATGAGTACATTGTATGAAATACAAAGCCTTTTCAAATCGTTTCCCTTACATAGGAACGTAATTGTGTATGTAGTATAATCTATATTTCATTGCACGGAAGATATTTTAGACATGCAATAGGTGACGAATTACTTTAAAATTGATCTACGCGACTAGAGAGGTCGGGTGTTCAGGCTCGCTAGCATGGTTGGCAAAGTACATCATATCCCAGTTGCGTAATTCGATGACCATGCTGTTTGTCACTGGGTTGTCTGGTCCAAACTCGATCATTTACAGAGCCGGAATGTTGCAGGGTTACGGAGTAACAATACACTCACTCACTCACTCACTCACTCACTCACTCACAACTATTAGGCATGTGACATGTCTGTGCATCACTGCATCTGAAGTCTATAGACAGATTGACACAATATACAACGCACTCGTTGGGGAATGATCATAATATACAGGTAACCAAGTCAGAGATCAACAAAAGCATTTTAGTAGCCTCGTGAACCCCCACTAGTAGTTAGGGAATACTTTACAGCGGAATGCCCAGTAGTGTTCTTGAAATCAAGAAACATGAGAAACTAAAGAGTCATCGTACTTCCGCTAAAACGCCAATGCAGGACTGTTACTAATCACTGATAAAATCACACGAGCCGGAACCGTCTTGTAGCAGGAAGTTCATCAATAACATAGTTGACCTTTTCCGTGCAATGTAACGGTCTCCACCCAACAACATTCGTCCATGAAATGAATGATAACAACTATCAGGAGGAAAATCAGCTCAATTTATTGTTTGTTATCGTTTCATAGTAGGGGGTGACAAATATCACTGATTCAGAACGGCGTGTTTAATAGGTGTATTGTATGTATGAAATATACTGAGCAGGAGGAAATACTTCACACCTATTGGTTTGAACTCTTCTCACGCAGAGTTTTAATTCCACTCGTAGGACCAAAGATTTCAAAACGAATAACAATATTAACTAATATGAGGAAATAAAATACCATCAAACAGACGCAGTATATCCATAGGGGCAAGTGCATTTGTTGAAAAAATATAATATTCGAATGAACAAATATCTTCCACAGATCTCAGAATAAAACATTAATAATATATATTGACGCAATGATACAAGTATACTGATGGAGAAATATGTTTGCATTTGTAACAATGATAGAAATAACAGTACCAACAAGTCCGTTCTACTAAAAAAGGTTTTCAACACACTGTATTTGTTCTAAGGAACATTAACATCATCCACTGCAGCGCAACATCTTAAGCACCTCATGTTGTAGATGACTTGAACAATAGATGGTTTTGAAGACCTGCATCAAGCAAATTGCTCTGTAATCCACAGCAAGATTTTATACAGATATCATTTATCTGGTATATACACATATTCCAACTGATTTTCACAAAGCATTTGCTGTAATGTTCGAACCCGTAAACAAACCCGAGCACAAGGCAAATAGGCAAAATATAAAACCCAAACAAAGAAAGAATATAAGAAGAAATAACACAAATACATGCGTACCATAAAAAGCCGGAGATATTGGATTTACAGGTTAACAATATGCGTATGATTAAGCCAAATAGGAAACAGATGGTGAAGTGAAATTAGGAGATAATGTGACAATTCTTTCCATTCCTTTGTAAATGGATCGCATGTGAGGATTTTTTAGACTTTTTCTCACATTGGCATTGGCTCGTGATATGCTCGCAAATGGAATATCCTCGACTTTCTTTAATATATGTGAAAGAGGTAGAAGACTCTCGTCACCAATGAACATATATGGTTACAATAGCTTCCTCTAAATACATTTTGAACCTCATTGTTTTCCCAGCCCTGACGATCCCGATCTGGCCCAGTTCTGAACCGTACACCCGACTCCCGTGGAGCTAGGCGAACAACGCACACACCAACATCCCCGCTCCACTTTCATATGTATATAATGCATTGTTATCTGATTTTCGCATGTATAGAACAGAAAACACATGATTTATGTCTCGAATGATCTAAGGAATCCGTTTTTCATCGCAATACACCCTGTGCTCTCTCCATGCGTTAGAGCGGTAAATTGTTAGGCTTTGCATTACAGAAAACCTATGAGGGTGGAGGAGCTGTATGTTGTCACAAAGATCGATGAATTCCTTGAATGTGGATAATTCCAGTTCCGTCACGGCAACGGAAGTTTTCGAATACACTGTGCAAACAAATCGCCTCTAAATATGACGAATATACGTAGCAAATAGGTAGAGAGCGCATCCTAGTTCTCCAAAAAAGTCGCAATTCAGTAATTCATTAATAAAAATGGAATTATGCGTTGATATGCAAACGGAAGCTTTCACTAAGCTAGTATTTTAATACCACACGTGGAAGAGATGGGATTAATGCAGCCTTATTTCATCCTGTGATCGACTGTAAAATCCATAATTCTTTCACAGACTTATAAATGTATCAGTATTTCATCATTGAAATTACGCCACCTCTATCACATCTAAATTATTTTATCAGTATTCAGTCGTTCTTGTAAAGCTAAATATTACTGATAACTGATCGCAGAACTGATCAAACAACTAACTGGGCGGCAAGATACATCATGTATTCATTGCGTTTGATGACATTTTGCCCTGTGTGCTCGTGGTGCAAAATCAAGACAAAAGAAGGAAGGATTGAAAATACTTCAGATGATTTGGTGTGCAGTGAGGTGAGTGAAGTAAAGTGAACCCAGGTTCTATGTCCATTGCACTGACATAAGTCTACGGTTAACAAGTGTAACGACATGAAGGTAACTAGTACTCGTTAAGGTAATAAGAAGCAATAACTCTAATGGACGTTTTCATTTGTGCACTGTGGGAGAGAACCAACAGGTCACTGCACAATGCTTTCTTTGGTATGTGCAGAGAATGTCATGTATTGAGTTCGAAGACAGTCTCATGTGGTTTAGTATATAGTGCAGTATGATAAGTGATTAAAAATTAATGAAAAAGAAAACTCCACCAAAACAGAAAACGTGAGGTGCAGTGTACTAGTTTCCATGAAACGTTCGATTTTATTTATAGAGAGTTTTCGTTTGATCCTTCACGTTAAAACATGTAAACAGATAATTGAGTCTCGAACTAATTCAGTTATTGATTTTATTATAAGGATTTCATGGCTTCAGGCAAATTTGCATTACGACGCATGTAACAACCAGCATAGATCCGCTAAACCCCGCGATACCGAAAACTCTAATTCAGAATCCAAATAGCTCGTGGCGTATTAGTGAGCATATTACTTTAGCTACATATTATCATGTTCGTTCCATACCAGCGTCTCTTAATGGGAATTATTGCATATATTCATTCACCAGACCTTCCCACATCTGAGTGAGTGAGTTAACATTTAACGTCACATCGGCAGTATTGCAGCCATATCGTGACGAGAGCATTCTTAAAAAAGGAATCTATATGTATATGATAAAAACCTGTCGACGACGGACAGTAAAACAACTAGAATATCACAATAAGAAATAAAACTAGCGTGAAAAGTTAAAACTAATATTCCTATTCAGACAATACAATATGAAAACAGGCTATATAGATCACCAACAACTGAAGGTAGATCACTATACTAGGGGCCATGGGGACTTACAATACTTCTGGTACCTGCATGGCCCCTAGCTGGATTTACATCATCCCCTCA
This sequence comes from Haliotis asinina, assembly GCF_037392515.1. Classification (NCBI taxonomy): domain Eukaryota; kingdom Metazoa; phylum Mollusca; class Gastropoda; order Lepetellida; family Haliotidae; genus Haliotis; species Haliotis asinina. Next base: position 8,413,392 of record NC_090280.1, read on the forward strand.
GCTGCTGGTGATTGTATGCAAGATTAGTCACAAATTAAAATGACACATATTCTACGGCTAAGACAAAATGGAAGATCAAATTTGACTTCAAATGTTTTGGGACTTACGTACCCTCTCAGGAGGACAATACTTTTACGGTACTTCAACCCCCCTCGAGGATACAGCCACTAACACTCTAAGTTACTAATTCAAACTTCCAAGCATAAACTATTTATCTATTTACAATTCATTTAGCAAATCTAATTCCTTTTAAAATGTAATAATTAAATGAGACCTAACAGAATTAAAAAGATCCTTCAAAGTTCGTGAATTAAAATATTTATATATTGTGATGGAATATTCAACACAGTCAAGCAGGACAGATCTTATAGTAGCTTTATAATCTGAGTATGGAATAAGAAATGGTGTACCAGATTTGTTGAGTGCTGCTTTAGCCGCAAGATCGGCCATTGTGTTACCAGAAATGCCTACGTGACTAGGTAACCAACAAAGGACGACGTCGCATTGGCCAGTAGCAAGAGTGTTATACAGTTCTATAATTTCAATTAAAAGCGAATGTTTACAAGAAATATGTTTAATAGCCTGAAGGCAAAGAAAGAGAGTCGCAATATATTATATACTGTTTATGTTTAGGGTGTCTTTGAATATATTTAAGAGTAGTTAATATGGCGTTTGCTTCTGCAGTAAAAATAGAGCTGTAATCTGGACGTCTAGAAGATATTGTTCTCGATCCAATGACAGTGGCACAAGCCACTGCACCACCGTCCTTGGAACCATCTGTAAATAAGGATTTATAATTGCTATATTTAGTTTTTAATTGATTATATTCTTGTTTATACTGTAATTCATTAGTTTCTGATTTTTTAAATGAAGTTAATGTTAGGTCAACTTGTGGCCTAACCAACTGCCAAGGAGGAGAAGAAAGGAGACGGGAGGGAGCTATGTGTTCCACCTCAATGCCGGCCGAAGAAAGCAAGGGTTTAATTCTGTGTCCTAGAGGTATCATAAACCGGATTGAACACACAGTCATAGGCTGGGTTAGATTTATTAGAATATAATTTAGTAATGTATTGTAAAGACAGTTTTATACGGCTTTGTGAAAGAGATTATTCATCAGCCTCAACATAGAGACTGGCAACAGGTGAGGTTCTAAAAGATCCAAGACAAAGTCTTGGACCTTGGTGGTGGATAGAATCTAATAGTTTGAGGTTGCTTTTACAGGCTCCACCATATACAATGGAGCCATAATCAAGTTTTGACCGGATCAGTGATCGATAAAGCTGCAGGAGGGTAGCTGGATCCCCTCCCCACTTAGAATTTGAAACGACTTTCAAGAAGTCAAGTGGCTTCAGGCATTTAGTTTTGAGGGATTTGGTATGTGGTAGAAAGGTTAAATGCGAGTCAAAAATTATTCCCAAGAACTAGGCCTCCTTTACAACTTTTATGGGAGATCCATTTAGAAACAGTTCAGGATTTTTATGCGGTTTATATTTTCGACAAAAGTGTATACAATTAGTTTTGGATTTGGAAAATTTAAAGCCGTTTTAAGACACCATTTATTTATTTTATTTAAACACAGCTGCAGTTGCCGTTCAATAGTATGCATATTTTTACCACGACAAGAAATATTAAAATCATCCACAAATAACGACCCATCAATTGAATCGTTTAAAACTTTTTGACAAACTATTTACCTTGATACTAAAAAGTGTGACTTACAAAATACTGCCTTGTGGAACACCCTGATCCTGATTGTAATGATCAGACAGGGTAGAACCTACGCGGACTTGAAATTGTCTGTCATTTAAAAAGTTGGCTCTGAATTGAGGCAAACGACCTCGCAAACCGAAATCATGTAGATCTCTCAAAATGCCATATTTCCAGGTTGTATCATATGCTTTTTGAAGATCAGAAAAGATAGACACAGCATGTTGTTTATTAATTAGTACGTTTTTCACAAATGATTCCAGTCGCACTAAGTGATCGACAGTACTTCTATTTTTACGGAAACCACACTGTATATCTCTTATTAGGTTATTGGTTTCCAAATACCAAACAAGTCCATTATTTATCATGCGTTCCATGGTCTTGCAAGCACAGCTAGTTAATGAAACTGTGACGATAATTGGACGGATCCGTGTGATCACGTCCAGGTTTAGGTATTGGTACTACTATGGCATCACGCCATGAAGAAGGAAATTTCCCGGAAGTCCAAATATCATCAAAAATTGATAAGACCGTCTCTAAACAGGTTTCCGGTAAGTGCTTCAGGAGTTGATAATGTATGATTACACGATTACTAAGAAAGTGAAATCCCAAATATGACATATGTTGATAATGTATGTTATCAGCTCCTGTAGCAGTGTCATGAGCTTGATCAAGAGCAGTATAGAGTTCATGAATAGAAAACGTTTCATTATAATCTTCCCCATTATCAGAATTGAAATTAATAGTTTTCTTTTCTTCTTGTTTTTGATACTGCTGGAATTGAGGTAAATAATTAGATGAGGAAGAGTGTCTAGCGAGAGTTTCGCCCAGTTTATTTGCGATATCTGATTTATCAGGAAGTGACTGATCTCCATGTTTAAGATGATGGACAGTAGATTTAGTACCTTTACCTTTAATGTTTTGGACCATGTTCCATACCTTGGACATGGGTGTCCGAGAATTTATTTCGGATACATTATTTTGCCAAGATTGACGTTTGTTCTGTTTGAAAGTACGCCGTGCTTTAGCATTTAAAATTTAAAATTTATTTAAGTTATGCACCATAGGATGGCGACGGAAATAATGTTCTGCTTTTTCCTTGCCTTCCTAGCTTGTTTGCATCGTTGAACCATGGTTTTCTTATGTGTGGAACTACACACTCATCAGCTATGGAGTTCAGTTCATTAGAAAAGCATTTAATAGCATCTGGAACGTCAATAAAACGTTCATGTTTAAGTTTTTAAACACACAGTGTTTTATATAAAGCCCATTTAGCCTTTTTTAAAATTTCGTCTTGATGATGGAGGAACATCGGATAGAGTTACAGCTTTTAATATAGTAGGAAAATGGTCACTTCCACAGAGGTCATCATGGACTGACCATTCAAATTCATTTCGTAGTTCGGAATTTGTCAATGACAAGTCAAGAGCAGAATAGGTCCCTGTCCCAGGGTGTAAATATGTGTTGGAATCATCATTATAAATACATAAATCATTGTCAGAACAATAGTCCTCCAACAATTTACCTCTAGTGTTTGTAGTTACACTACCCCAGAGTGGGTTGTGCCCATTTAAATCTCCCATTATAATACAGGGCTTCGGGAGTTGGTCATATAGAACTTGAAGATCGGTTTTGGCAAACACTGAAGACGGTGAAATATATAAAGAGCATAGTGTAAACGCTACATGTAAGGTAATTCTTACAGCAACAGCCTGCATATTAGTATTAAGTCTTTACCAGGTTTTTTGCCCCAGAAAAGGAGATATTTTGAGTGAAATTTATTCTGTTTATCTCCATTTGTTCTGTCTAAATAGGGCACTGTTTCGAAGAAGATGAATGGTCGCCTGAACAGTTGGTGCATTTTTTATAATCACTGTCACAATCTTCTGTTGTGTTTGTCTCCTCCCCACAATGAGCACACACAACAGACAATGTGCAAGTATTCACGCCATGTCCATATTTCTGGCATTTAAAACACCTGAGCGGGTTGGGGATGTAGGTATCAACTTGTATGTTACAATAGCCTGCCTTCACTGATTTAAGAGCATTAGGACATGAAAAAGAAAACAGATAGGTATTAGTTTGGAATGTTTCATTGTTTTTTTCGGGTTGAAAAGCGCTTCACATACAGCACACCTTGATCTTTCATTTTTGATGCAATGTCAATTTCGGACATATCACCAAACAATCGATCACGATCTCTGACGATACCTTTACTAGTGTTCAAGGTCTTGTGAGCAGAGACCATGACCGGAATGCCCACGAAAGATTTCATGTTCATCAGGTTCGTTGCTTGTTGCTTTTTCCCGCATTCGACTAACAGGGCACCCGAACGCAAGCGTCTAATGGTTTTCACCTCCCCAGCAATACCTTGAATACCCTTGGATACAGCAAAGGGGTTCAGCTTTAATGGTGTCTTGTCAGGAGTCTCGAAAACAACGAAACGCGGCCAATATTCAATCGATGCAGACGATCTATGGTCAGTATCATCAGGATCAATATCAAGTGGACGTTTTGTTTTTTTGGTCGGGGTTTCATACGCCATAGTTAGTGTAATATGGTTCATCATCCGAGCTCCCCACCCACCACGGAGTATCACAAGGACAATGCTAAAGCAAGCGGGCCTCCAGCTTGCAGCACCAAGGATACCCGAATGATATACTCCAGTAGAAGAATTACAAAGAATTAATCCACCAGATTGGCCTATGGGCCACCGGCTTCTGGGCATACGACTCTAGGCAAAATTCGGAACTTTCAATACTTTCCAAAACCAGAAAAGTCGATGAATAATTCAGCCAAGACCGAAATTAAAAGTCCAAATAAAATTTGTGCAATGACATACATATATATATAATCCATGCACAGGGCTTGGCATGACCAGCCGGTTGGTTGAATCGAGCCAATTCAACCACCCGTCTAGGTGAAGTAAGGGCCAAAGTGGTGTGTTGGGCAAATGGAAAGCAGTCAAAAGCCCAAATGTCCTCAACCACCAGGTTCCCGTCCTCCACCGACACGGGACGCAACCAACGGCCAACAGGTTGTCCAATTTAGTCGCCTCTTACGACAAGCAATGGGGTGCTGTGGACACATTCTGTCCCGTGTCCACACGGGACCTTCCCACATGTAAATTCCCCCGTTAAATAATGTTATGGCTCGCATAATCACGTGTGTTATATCTATAACAATACATGTGACTGATTACTGGTTACTCGGCTAACGCACGTATTAAGACACTGTCATAAAACAACATCAACAAAAGCAAACCTACCCTAACCAGGAGAGTACGCCTGAAGGGTTAAGGGTTGTCAACGCAGGCAGACTTTGATTATTACGAAGAGGTAGAGCTATTCTCATAACAGACATATCAATCTACTCGAACAGGGAAAACGCTGGATGCATTTGACTGCCACTTAAAAGGAAGGGAATCCAACATGCGGAGAAAAATCCAAACATGTTCCACTGATGATGATTAATGTAGATTGCAAAACAAATACGTACGTTTCCTACTCGGATTGCATAATGGCAGAATGTCATTCATTTAGTAATTTACACCTTCAACGGATATAATTCACTGGATATATTTAGTCGGGTGGGTTGGCTCACAAGTTTCAACACTGATGAAGTCGTTTCGAATCTCCAGATTTAAGAGGGCCATGATCCATTCTGTTCCAGGTATAGTTGCCTTATGGACGACAGTAAACATATAGAGGTTGATAAGGGTTTCGTAAAGTGTGGAGAGAGGAGTCAGCACTACAGTACGCTACGTCTAAAGCTTCGCACATGGACACCCATAGTGACCTTCGTCGGAATCAACTCAGTATATATACCACTAAATGTAAACCTACTACATATACTTCTAACACATACAAAGAGATGACATGCCGAGCTAACACACACACGTGGAGCTTTACCAAATTGCTTCATATTGCAGTATCATGTCCCATCTCTCGTGCATTTCTGCAAATATATAATAAGTTGATTTTGAAGCACAGGCAAGACAGTAATTACGAAAGAGTGATACTTATGTTAGGATGTTAGGAGCAGGTGTTTGACATCCAGATCCATTGTTCTGGAGATTTCGTCTCTTCCTGGAATCAAATCGTTTACAGTGGAAAGTGTTAAGCAGTACTGCAGGAATCTCCCCAACACACAATATTCAAGTATTGGTCTGCCCAGTCCGTAAGAAAAAAGTAGACATCGCTTAATGTATATCACTGAGATACACGCTCAGCAAAACCGTCACAGCTGCCACCCCATCCTTTTAGTCGTTGAATACTACAAGCTCTAGTAATTGTTGCAGGCACTTTATAGGAACTATACTAAACCGCAAAAGAAACGCAAGTCGGTTTTCAAAAATCTTACACTGCTATCTTGGGTACTCATAAACTTAATTAATTGAAAAACAACAACAGACACATGATTGTTGATGAAATGGTGCATGATTTCTGATGGAAAATTCATCTCTGTTAACAAAACATTCAGCACCCATGAACAGTAAAAATGACAAAACAGAGTCTCGTAATCAGTAACGCGTGTGACCGCCATTGCTGTCGACACAGGCAGTACAGCGACGTCTAATCGAGTCAACAAGTCTCTGGAAGAAGGCTTGTGGCAGTTGATTCCATTCCCTTGTCAACCGTGCTTCCGAATCCCTCAGGTTTTGAGGTGGACCAGCTGTGTGCATTCTTCTTCCAATTTCTTCCCGCACGTGTTCTATCGGTGCCATATCGGGGGATAGAGAATGCCAGGGCAGCACATGAATGTTGTTTGCTCTCAGAAAGTCCATGGAGACCCGTGCCGTGTGAGGAATGAGCATTGTCTTGCTGGAAGATTTGGGGAGGACGCTGTGCTTGGAAAAGGGGTACAACGTGTTGTTGGGGAACTTGATCTCTGTAAACGACAGCAGTCACACGTTGACGAAACACAGGTGGTGTTCCGTGGTGGTAGCTGAAGCCTCCCCAGACCATCAGACTTCCTCCTCCCTAGCGGTCAGCCTTCACAACGCAGCAGTTGGCCTAACGTTCATTACGTCGTCTCCATAAACGTACTCGGCCGTAGGCGTGAGACATGTTGAACCTGGATTCGTCAGAAAACAACACTTGCTGCCATTGTTGATGCCGCCATCGTTGATGTTGTCTGGCCCACTGCAAGCGTTGCTGGTGGTGACACTAAAATCGGCGTAAGGACGTCGACATATGATGCCTGCTGCCCTCAGTCGACGACGAACGGTGTCTGCAGAGATGTGGTGACGTGGTCCTTGGATGGTTGAAGCCGTCTGCGTCGCTTTTTGTTGTCGGTTACGAAGGTGAGTAACCCGGATGTGGCAATCTTGAGCTGGCGTTGTTATTCTCGGCCGTCCAGATCTTGGTCGATCCTGAACATTTCCCGTCTGTTGATGGCTTACCGAGAGCCTTGTGATTGTCTCAATGTGACACTGGAAGTGCCTGGCGACAGCAGTTGCTGTGGATCCGGCCTACAGCATCCCAATGGCGATCCCTCTTTGCTGCTGAGTTAGACTTGGCATCTTTTCTCAGCTATCTCTCGTTGCATTTGGTAATGTGCGATGTTTCTGAATGGCGTACCTTATAAAGGGCCCATCAAGCACGAAAAGCACATGTTTTGTGAGCAGCATGAAAACGTCATGCAAAAAGCAAAAATGCATCACTAAGGTCGCGTTTGCGCAATTTCACCAAGAAAAAACGGAAACAACATTAAAGTCATTGTGGCGACCGTGGATTGATAATAGTTTAATATGCTTTACTGCGAGAAAAGTATTGAGCTGAATATTTGCAATAAAATGAACTTGCGTTTCTTTTGCGGTTCAGTATATTTTCGTAGTTCGTAACGAAATAGCTATTCCCTAAGTATGACGCGAGTGACTCAAAACGTATACTGTTTAAACAACGTAAATTGTTTCCTTCCAAGAACGTGTCCTGTCTTGCGTGAAGACTCACTATCCACCCCCACCCCACTATACACCCAACACAGATGCATCCCCAACTCTTACGTTTGTATGTATTGCTTAGGACCATCCCACTTCAGACACTTATATCTTCTTCACTGGTGTTCATTACAATATCAGATGTTGTGCAAGGTGCTGTGACGGACAATCACAGACTATAAAACTACAAAAGAGGAGGTCGTGCGTTCATTTTTGACCCTGACACTGGTTATCTATCCAGTTAACTGATATTACGAAAACAACTTTCGTAATTTCAACAGCTGTCCGCTACTTTGGCTGGCAATCAACGAACCTAACCACACGATTCATGAAGTCACCCCTGATCACAGCATTGGGGTCTCTGGTTAGTGTGTAGTCTATACTGACAACACATGACATATATCTACACCTACATATGTACACCTGCACAATGAAGAAACAATCTGACCCATGTATATGGCCAAGTATTGGTAACCAGAATAACTGACATTATTTACTTCATAAGGAATTCCCAACGTATTTCACTGTACCTACAATCTTACACGGTGTGGCTTTTCATTCCATGACTATACCTACAGAGTAATGAAACCATGTCCCTATCTAACCTCGCAATATTCCAGCAATATCACTGCGGGCGACACCAGAAATGGGCTTCTCAGATTTGGGGGAATCGAACCCTGGTCTTCGGCGTGACGAAAAAACTTCTAACCACTAGGCTACCTCACCGCCCATCAATTCAGTAGCAAAAAGATGAACTACAGTGAAATTTAATTGAATTCCGAAACTTGAAACAGAACAAATCATACTGTTGATGCAATAAAATGATGATTTATCATACTGATGTAGTATCACTCTTTGTTGTCGTATACTCAAGCTTTTTCACAGAGGCGTACAGTTCATTAACAGATGTTTGATCATATTCTGGGACAATCTTCTGTACAATGACACCTATCTCCTTCTTAGGCCTATCTGCAGATGGTGGAGATAATTCATCAGATTCATCCCTAGGTGGCCAAGGACATGTGTGTTCACCGTTAGTGACGACATCTGCGACACTTGCATAACCTCCTGCATCGATCACATCTGCCTTGTGGGATCGACCTGGACCTGGACAAGATTGAACTGACGAGCGTTGTTTAATTCGATTTACCTTTCCCTTCACGACAAACACGATGACGATGACGACGACGACGATTAGAACCAGACTGCCAACTACAGAAGCAGAAATGATTAGCACTGAGGATGTCGCTACTTGGTCCAGTGGTTTTCTTTCTGTAACATAGGGGAAGTGTAAGCAAGAGCATGATATATAATTTCAATTACACCCAAAAGTGATATGAGATGAAATGTGGAAGAGGTTGTGGTTCACATCACATCAAAATATGGTCAACACGACGAGGACAACCCGTGGCAATGTTAAGGAGTATAAACATCTGCTACACTCAGCCGTCAGCCGAGAACCACCCGCCGCCGCCGCGCGGCCGCGGGGACGAATAAATGTGTTCATGAAGAAGAGGACGTGGATGAACATTTTGTTGCAATATCCAAATGAAAATAGATCAGCTAAAATGATTAAAGTGGAAGACTCCCATTACATCCCACCGTTGCTATCGGGATCTCAGAGACATTAACACCAAGACCAGTTCTGTATGTGTATTGAAAAGGCGACAGCTGTATAGAGACGTAAACCTAGAGTGACATCGTTTGTGTATTCCATCAGACAACCTCGAGCTCTGTTTTTTGTTATGATTTATATGCAACACGTTATTTGTACATGTGTGTTTTTTATTGCCCATGCTAGTTTGTAAACGAATGATAATGTATATATTATGTATCTCTCTCTCTCTCTCTCTCTCTCTCTCTCTGGTGTTGGTTTAACATTGCACCTCTATGTCATTTTATTATCCAAACATGTGTTCCATAGGCGATATTTCTTTTTGTGAGATCAATCGATATTTCCTGTTTGACATCGTTTTGACCAAAAGTAGAAAACGTTGACCTGACATCCTCATTTATATGACATAACAATGCTTTGATGTCAAAAGCCTGATAAAGTCACATTGCAATGACATCGCTACACTGCAAGTCTAATGGCAACACCGTGGTCAGAGATGTACATTTTTCCATTGAAAACTAATGAAGGGTTACTTTTTATCACCAGGTATGTAATGCGGGGGGATATAGTCGACGCCTCGTCTTTCTGTCTGTCCGTCCGTCGGTCCGTCGGTCCGTCGGCCGTTCGTAATCACTTTGTTTCCAGAGCATGACTCAAAAACTGTTCAATATTTTTGGACCAAAATTGATAGATATAATAATCTGAACATATGACTGTGCTTTTTGCTATGTACATAGTTTTGGCATTATCACTTGTTTTTTTTTTTTTGTTTTTTCATGGAACCTTGTGGTCTTAGTCTAATGTTGGGGTGGGCTTCGTTTCGGAAGCATAGCTAAAAAACTATTCACTATTTTTCTGCAAAAAAACTTGGTAGATATTCCATTAGTGCCTTTTTCTATTTACAGGTTTTTTGCATCTTGTTTGTTTTTTTAATTTTTCCATGGATCATTTTGGTGTTAGTCTAATGGACGGCGGGTTTCACTTCCGGAGCATAAGCCAAAATCCGTTCAATATTTTTTTTTCAAAACTTGGTAGATATCTCAGTCAGAACCTAAAGTGGTGCCGTTTTCTATTTACAGGTTTTTGTAATTTATTATTTTCTGGGTTACCAGGGAAACGTTTCGGACGTAGTCTCAAAATGGAGGGTTGGGCTTCTTTTCCAGAGCAGAACTAAAAAACCTCTTAATATTTTCCCGTAAAACTTGACAGGTATGTGAGGCAGACCCTCAAGCGGTGCCTTCGGCTGTTTACAGATATATGGCATTTATATTTTTCATGCTTTCCACAGAAACGATTCAAACTTAGTCTAGAAAAACATAAAAAACTGTCAGATGATTTGTCATTTCGAAAAATATATGTGGGTGCCGGGGGTGGGGGTGTGGGGTGGTGTGGGTGGAGGGTGTGTGTGTGTGGGTGGGTGGAGGAATATGTCATATTCTGATGATTCATGTTTATGATAAACAGATATTTGTAACTTCATGAACGTGGTGATATATTTGATATCAAAAGACAGGCGAGTGAGATTCCATACATAGCAGGTAGGTATTTTTATCTTTACTTTGCCGTCCAAAAATAATGTCTCAGAACACAAAAAGTGTCTCAGTACAAAACTAGTGTCTCAGTACACAAAACTAGCATCTCAGTATAAAATACTGTCTCAGTACAAAAGAGAAAAGTTAAACCGTTACGGGATTATTACACCAGCTTAATTACGGTTTATTTTACAACTTCAGTCTGGATATCAATTTTCTTCCTACAGCTAATGTCACCTGGCCATAATAAGTAGTTGGGACTATTTATCTTGGATTTATTACAGTTGATGACCGGATTACATTAGCTATAGCCATGACATGAAGGCTAATTAAAGTGGTGACATTTCAATATTAGCGACTCTTCAAAATAATGTCAGCATTCAGGCATATCTATTCAAAATACATGCATACAGAAAAAAATATACATAGAAATATGAAGACTACAAAGATAAATTGTGCACTGTCACAAAACCATATTTTGGCAATAAAATTGTAGAAATTGTAAATTTTACTGGGAGAGAAACATCCAAACTGGCACAGGACTAAGGCGTTTAATACTTTACTGCAGCCAACGGACACGGGCATGGCGCTGAGACATCAAGACGCTGGATGAACAGTGATTGAAGTCAGTCCTAGGTGACAGCTTGTTCATGTCCAACCACATACTTGTATGTATGCCGAGGAAGTGGATTGGGTGACTTGAGTCTGCGGGATGAGAGGTGAACCGAGACATTCTCTATGACACGAGGAGAAGCAGAGTGAAATGTACCAGCTGCTACCGCGGCAAAGATATATCAGAAAAGAGCTAATGCATTGTGATCACCACCGTGCTACGCCAGTTGTTCTGCTGCTCTAGGTTATCGTGACATTGCTCAGTTTGATTATATTTCCACCATGTCAGGCGGTCAAGGGATTTATCCCCTCTGTCAGGAATCAGAAATCAGAATATTTATTGTCATAAATCATACAAAGTGATATACAGGAGTGAGTGAGTGAGTGAGTTAACATTTAACGTCACATCGGCAGTATTGCACCCATATCGTGACGAGAGCATTCTTAAAAAAGGAATCTATGTATATGATAAAAACCTGTCGACGACGGACAGTAAAACAACTAGAATACCATAATAAGAAATAAAACTAGCGTGAAAAGTTAAAACTAATATCCAGACAATACAATATAAAAACAGGCTATATAGATCACCAACAACTGAAGGTAGATCACCATACTAGGGGCCATGGGGACTTACAATACTTCTGCTACCTGCATGGACCCTAGCTGGATTTACATCATCCCCTCAGCTGCTGGTGATTGTATGCAAGATTAGCCACAAATTCAAGTGACACATATTCTACGGCTAAGACAAAATGGAAGATCAAATTTGACTTCAAATGTTTTGGGACTTACGTACCCTCTCAGGAGGATAATACTTTCACGGTACTTCAACCCCCCTGGAGGATACAGCCACTAACAATCTCAGTTACTAATTCAAACTTCCAAGCATAACATATTTATCTATTTACAATTCATTTAGCAAATCTAATTCTTTTAAAAATGCAAAAATTAAATGAGTGAGTGAGTTAAAATTTAACGTCACATCGGCAATATTGCAGCCATATCGTGACGAGAACATACGTGACAAAAAGAATATATATCCATATTATGAAGGACCTGTCGACGAAGGACAGTAAAACCACTAGACTATCACAGTTATTTTTACAACTAGTGTGGAAACTTAAAAAAATAATAGTATCACTATTTGGACAGTACAATATAAAAACAGGCCATAGATCGCCAACAACGAAGGGCCATGGGGACTTACAGTACCTCTGCTACCTGCATGGTCCCTAGCTGGATTTACACCATCCCTCAGCTGCTGGCGATTGTATGAAAAGTTAGCCGAAATTAAAAGAACATGAATGCTACGATTAAAATCCTGGTAGACTTAAATTTACTGTGAATGTTTGTGGACTTACGTACCCTCTCAGGAGGACAATAATTTTACAATTCTTCAACCCCCTTTGAGGGTACTGCCACCAACGATTCAAGTTACTAATTCAAACTACCAATCATTAAAATGGATCTATTTACAGAACATACTTTTCAAAATTCCACCAAAAAATCAATTTCTTTTAAAAAAACAATGATTAAATTACAACTAACAGTGCTAAAAAGGTCCTTGATAGTTTTGACATTGAAAAATTTATCCCTTGTGATGGAGAATTCAACACAGTCAAGCAGAATATGCTTGACCGTGACTCTCTCATCACAAGGGATACAAAACGGAGGATCCTCACCTTTTAAAAGGTATACATGAGTGTATCTTGTATGGCCAATACGACATCGTCGCAAAATGACTTCTTCAAATCTGGACTGACAACCCAAGTATGTATAACCAATATACGGTTTTATTTCATGTAGTTTATTTATACCTACTTGGGTGTCCCACTTCTTCTGCATCAGATCACGAGTGTAAGCTCTAATGCTAGCTTTGTAGTCAGAATAAGGAATAAGAAGTGGTGTCACAGATTTGTTGAGTGCTGCCTTAGCAGCAAGATCGGCCATTGCGTTACCGGAAATGCCCACGTGGCTGGGTAACCAACAGAAGACGATATCGTATTGGCCAGTAGCAAGATCATTATATAATTCAATAATTTCTATTAAAAGTGGATGTTTACAAGAAAGATTTTTAATAGCCTGAAGGCAAGAAAGAGAGTCGGAATAGATTATATATTGTTTATGTTTATGGCGTCTTTGAATATATTTAAGAGCTGTTAATATGGCGTTAGCCCCAGCGGTAAAAATAGAACTGTTGTCTGGTAATCTAGAAGATATTGTTCTGGATCCAATGACAGTGGCACAAGCTACTGCGCCACCGTCCTTGGACCCATCTGTAAATAAGGATTTATAACTGCTATATTTATGTTTCAATTCATTATATTCTTGTTTATACTGTAATTCATTCGTTTCTGATTTTTTAAATGTGGTCAGTGTTAGGTCCACTTGGGGCCTAACCAACTGCCAAGGAGGAGAAGAGAGAAGACGGGAAGGAGCTATATTTTCCAGCTCAATGCCGACAGCAGCAAGAAATGGTTTAATTCTGTGTCCTAGAGGTGGAACAACAGAAGGTTTTTTATTGTATAAATCCTCGTAAAGGGGATTGAAAACACAGTTATATGCAGGGTTAGATTCATTAGAGTATAATTTAGTAATGTATTGTAAAGCTAACTTAATACGGCGCTGCTCAAGAGATAGTTCATCGGCCTCAACGTAGAGACTGTCAATAGGTGAAGTTCTGAAGGAACCAAGACAAAGTCTTAGACCTTGGTGATGGACAGAATCTAATAGTTTCAGGTTGCTTTTACAGGCTCCACCATAAACGATTGAGCCATAATCAAGTTTTGAGCGGATGAGTGATCTATACAAGTGAAGGAAGGTAGTCTGATCCCCTCCCCACTTTGAATTAGAAACAACCTTTAATAAATCGAGAGCCTTCAAGCATTTGGTTTTAAGGGATTTAATATGGAGCAAAAAGGTCAAATGTGAATCAAAAACAAGTCCCAAGAACTTGGCCTCCTTTACAACTTTGATGGGAGTGCCATCTAGTGATAGTTCAGGGTCCTTATGTGGTTTATATTTTCTGCAAAAATGTATACAACTTGTTTTGAATTTAGAAAATTTAAAGCCGTTTTCAAGACACCATTTATTTATTTTGTTTAAACAAAGCTGCAGTTGCCGTTCAATGGTATGCATATTTTTCCCACGACAAGAAATATTAAAATCATCCACAAATAACGATCCATCAATTGAATCGTCTAAAACTTTTGATAAACTATTTATCTTGATGCTAAAAAGTGTGACAGACAGAATACTGCCTTGTGGAACACCCTGATCCTGATTGTAATGATCAGACAGGGTAGAACCCACTCGAACTTGAAACTGTCTGTCATTTAAAAAGTTGGCTATAAATTGAGGTATTCGACCTCGCAAGCCGAAGTCATGTAAGTCTCGTAAAATACCATATTTCCAGGTTGTGTCATATGCTTTTTCAAGATCAAAAAAGATAGACACAGCATGTTGTTTATTAATTAGTGCGTTTTTAACAAATGATTCTAAACGCACTAAGTGATCGACAGTATTTCTGTTTTTCCGGAAACCACACTGTATATCAGTTATAAGGTTATTTGTTTCCAAGTACCAAACAAGTCGATTATTTATCATGCGTTCCATGGTCTTGAAAACACAGCTAGTTAAAGAAATCGGACGATAATTAGATGGATCCGTATGATCACGTCCAGGTTTAGGTATTGGTACTACTATAGCGTCACGCCATGAAGAAGGAAATTTACCTGAAGTCCAAATATCATCAAAAATATATAAGAGCGTCTCTAAACAGGACTCCGGTAAGTGTTTAAGGAGTTGATAATGTATGTTATCAGCTCCTGTAGCAGTGTCATGAGCTTGATCAAGAGCAGTATGGAGTTCATGAATAGAAAATGTTTCATTGTAATCTTCCCCATTATCTGAATTGAAAGTAATAGTTTTCTTTTCTTGTTGCTTCTGATATTGCTGGAATTTTGGTACATAATTAGAAGAGGAAGAATGTTTTGCGAGGGTTTCACCCAGTTTATTAGCAATATCTGATTTATCAGTAAGTAATTGATCTCCATGTTTAAGATGATGGACAGTAGATTTAGTACCTTTACCTTTAATTTTCTGGACCATGTTCCATACCTTGGACATGGGTGTCCGAGAATTTATTTTGGATACATAATTTTGCCAAGATTGGCGTTTGTTCTGTTTAAAAGTACGCCGTGCTTTAGCATTTAAAATTTTAAATTTATTTAAATTATGTACCATAGGATGGCGACGGAAATAATGTTCTGCTTTTTTCCTTGCCTTCCTAGCTTGTTTGCAGTCATCGCTGAACCATGGTTTTCGAATATGTGGAGCTGCAGAGGACTTTGGTATACACTCATCAGCTATGGAATTCAGTTCCTCAGAAAAACATTGAATAGCATCAGGAGCGTCAATAAAACGTTCGGGTTGAAGTTTTTCAGCACACAATGTTTCATATAAAGCCCAGTTAGCCTTTTTAAAATTCCTCCTTGATGATGGAGGTACATCAGATGGAGTTACAGCTTTTAATATAGTAGGAAAATGGTCACTTCCACAGAGGTCATCGTGGACCGACCATTCAAATTCATTTAGTAGTTCTGAATTTGTAAGTGACAAATCGAGAGCAGAATAAGTTCCTGTCCCAGGGTGTAAATATGTGTTTGAACCATCATTATAAATGCATAAATCATTGTCAGAACAAAAGTCCTCCAACAATTTACCTTTAGTGTTTGTAGTTACACTACCCCAGAGTGGGTTGTGTCCATTCAGATCTCCCATTATGATACAGGGCTTCGGGAGTTGATCATACAGCACTTGAAGATCGGTTTTGTGAAACGTTGATGACGGAGAAATATAGAGAGAGCATAATGTAAACGCAACATGCAAAGTTAGTCGCACTGCGACGGCCTGAAGATCAGTAGTAAGTGAAACAGGGCTATGGATAATATTCTGTTTGACTAGGATGGAAGACCCTCCCGTGGCCCTGTCACCAGGAGGTGAAAAACAATGATATGCCTTGTAATGACGCAGGTCAAAAGTATCTGTCTGTTTTAAATAGGTCTCCTCCAGACAGAAAGCTGATGGTGTTAAATCCTGGACTAAGAGCTGCAACTCATTAAAATTAGTCCTTAGACCTCTACAATTCCACTGTAAAAGATTATTCTGATAACCTATCTTTTTGGGGGGTTTATTGGGGATCTACCCCGCACTTGTTTGGTGGGCGACAAGCTGTGAGCCCTAGAATGGACGTTTTCACACACGTCCATATCCTCAAGCGATCCGTATTTATTGAATAACTGAATTTTATTTTGTGACCCTTTCGGGGCTCTCCCACTCAGTTTCTTTGAAGAATCTTGCTGTTTACCTTTAATTTTACTGAGATTTTGCTGAGACTTTGTCGATGACAGAGAAGATGGTTCTAGATCAGGGGATGTTTCTAATTGTATTTGGGACGTACCAGTAAGTGATTCTCGTGTTTGAGTAGATGTAGCGGGTGAGAAAAGGTTTGGGGAATCCGTTTTGACCCAAGTCAAGTTTGTCTGACAGCTAGTTGATACTGTAGGTACTCTAGTTGCTGTTTCTGGCGCTCTTCTGGCAATGGAAGCATAGCTTTCTGTTTGTTCTAAGCTTAATACTTGTCTCTTTGCTTCAGCAAAGCTGATGTTTTGTGTAAACTTTAATTTATTTATTGCCATTTGCTGTTTCCAAACAGGACACTCTTTAGAATAAGACGGATGATTCCCTGAGCAGTTGGTGCATTTTGTAACAGAACTGTCACAGTCCTCTGTTGTGTGTGTCTTTTCACCACAGCGAGCACACACAACGGATAATGTACAATAATTTACACCATGTCCGAATTTTTGGCATTTGAAGCATCTGAGAGGATTCGGAATGTACGTGTCAACATTTAGATTGCAATAGCCGGCCTTGAGTGATCTTGGAGCAGAAGGTAGGGAAAAGGAAAACAGATAAGTGTTGGTTGTGACAGTTTCATTATTTTTACGAGTTGAGAATCGTTTCACATAAAGAACACCCTGATCTTTCATTTCAGAGGCAATATCTAATTCTGACATGTCAGCGAGTAATCTATCGCGGTCCCGTACAATTCCCTTACTCGTGTTGAGCGTTTTGTGTGCCGTGATTGTGACGGGAATGCCGACAAATGTCTTAGTGTTTAACAGGTTTGTTGACTGTTGCTTTTTGGTACACTCAATCAAGAGTGCACCAGAACGTAATCTTCTGATATTTTTTACGTCCCCAGCAATGCCTTGGATACCCTTCGACACAGCAAAAGGGTTTAATTTCAAGGGTGTTCTATCTTCAGTCTCAACAACTAGAAAACGTGGCCAGTATTCAGTAGGATTGGACAGTCTAAGGTCAGTATCAGTATGATCTTCTTCAAGGAGACGTTTTGTTTTTTTTGTAGGGGGTTTCATACGCCATGGTTATTGTTTTTTCATTTCATCATCCGAGCTCCCCACCCACCATGGAGTATCACAGGGACAATGCTAGAGCAAGCGGATCTCCAGCTTGCAGCACCAAGGATACTCGGATGATATACTCCAGCAGAAGAGTTACAAATAACAAATCCACCAGATTGGCCCATGAGCCACCGCCTTCTGGCTTAGGACTCTAGGCAAAGTGCAAAACATCATTGTTCAAAAGTTTAAACATCTGTTATGAACAATTTCAACAAGACCCAATGGTTAACATGAACAAATCCAAATTGTGTGATGACAAATAAGTATAGTCCATACACACAGGGCTTGGCGTGACCAGCCGATTGATAGAATCGGGCCGATTCTACCACCCGTCTAGGTGAAGTAAGGGCCGAAGTGGTGTGTTGGGCAACAGGAACACGGTTCAGGCTCCTGCTGCCCTCAACCACCAGACTACCGTCTTCCACCGACACGGGACGCAACCCACGGCAAACAGGTTGCCCAATTCGGTTGCTCCTTGCAACCAGCAATGGGGTGCTATGGACCTAGTTGACCCGGGTCCACACGGGGCTTTGAACGGCTCTTGGCGTGACCCAGCACCCACCACGAGGAGGTGGCCGTTCACGGGTGCCCAAAAATTAAATGAGAGGTAACAGAAATAAAAATATCCTTCAAAGTTCGTGAATTAAAATATTTATTCCTTGTGATGGAATATTCAACACAGTCAAGCAGGACATGCTTGACTGTGATTCTTTCATCACAAGGGATACAAAACGGAGGATCTTCACCTTTTAATAGATACTCGTGAGTATACCTCGTATGGCCAATGCGACATCGTCGCATAATGACCTCTTCAAATCTGGACTGACAACCCAAGTAAGTATAACCGATATAAGGTTTTATTTCATGTAATTTATTGATACCTACTTGAGTGTCCCACTTCTTCTGCATTAGATCACGGATATAAGATCTTATTGCAGCTTTATAATCTGAGTATGGAATAAGGAGATATTGTTCTCAATCCAATGACAGTGGCACAAGCTACTGCACCACCGTCCTTGGATCCATCTGTAAATAAGGGTTTGTGATTGCTATATTTATGTTTTAATTGATTATATTCTTGTTTATATTGTAATTCATTAGTTTCTGATTTTTTAAATGAAGTTAATGTTAGGTCAACTTGTGGCCTAACCAACTGCCAAGGAGGAGAAGAAAGGAGACGGGAAGGAGCTATATTTTCCAGCTCAATTCTGGCCGAAGAAAGAAAGGGTTTAATTCTGTGTCCTAGAGGTGGAACAAGAGAAGACCTCTTGTCATACAAATTTTCATAAACCGGATTGAACACACAGTCATAAGCTGGGTTAGATTTATTAGAATATAATTTAGTAATGTATTGTAAAGACAGTTTTATACAGTGTTGTGAAAGAGATGATTCATCAGCCTCAACATAGAGACTGTCAACAGGTGAGGTTCTAAAAGATCCAAGACAAAGTCTTAGACCTTGGTGATGGACAGAATCTAATAGTTTGAGGTTGCTTTTACAGGCTCCACCATACAAAATGGAGCCATAATCAAGTTTAGATCGTACCAATGATCTGTATAAGTGAAGGAGGGTAACTTGATCCCCTCCCCACTTTGAATTTGAAACAACCTTTAACAAATCTAGTGCCTTCAGACATTTAGCTTTAAGGGATTTAATGTGTGGCAAGAAGGTTAAATGAGAATCGAAAATTAAACCCAGGAACTTGGCCTCCTTTACAACCTTGATGGGAGTGTCATTTAAAGATAGTTCAGCGTCCTTATGCGGCTTATATTTTCTACAAAAATGTTTGCAATTAGTTTTGGATTTAGAAAATTTGAAGCCATTTTCAAGACACCATTTATTTATTTTGTTCAAACATAACTGCAGTTGTCTTTCAATACTGTGCATATTTTTACCACAACAAGAAATATTAAAATCATCCCCAAATAATGATCCATCAATTGAATCATTTAAAACCTTGGATAAACTGTTGATCTTAATACTAAACAAAGTGACAGACAAAACACTACCTTGAGGGACACCCTGATCCTGATTGTAATGATCAGACAGGGTAGAACCTACTCGGACTTGAAATTGCCTGTCTTTTAAAAACTCTGATATAAAAAGAGGCAAACGACCTCTCAATCCAAATTCATGTAAATCCCTCAAAATACCATGCTTCCAGGTCGTATCATAAGCTTTCTCAAGATCAAAGAAAATTGATACAGCATGTTGTTTATTTACGATTGCATTTTTCACGAAGGATTCTAAGCGTACCAAATGATCAATGGTACTGCGATTTTTCCTGAAACCACACTGAATATTTGTAATGAGATTATTGGTTTCAAGATACCAAACTAATCTATTATTCACCATACGTTCCATGGTTTTACAGACACAGCTAGTGAGAGATATCGGTCTGTAATTCGACAGATCTGTATGATCCCTGCCAGGTTTTGGTATAGGGACTACAATGGCATTACGCCACGAAGGAGGAAATGCTCCAGACGTCCATATTTTGTCAAATATATCTAAAAGTGTGACCAGACATGGTTCAGGCAAATGTTTCAGTAGCTGATAATGAATATTGTCATCACCTGCTGCAGTGTCATGAGCTTGGTCAAGAGCTGTATATAACTCATGTAATGAGAAAACTTCATTATAATCTTCACTATTATTTGATTCGAAATTAAGCTTTTTCTTATCCTGTTGTTTCTGATATCTCTGAAACTCAGGGACATAATTTGCCGATGAAGAATCTTTGGCAAGTGTATCGCCAATTTTATTTGCAATATGAGACTTGTCAGTAATTAAATTATCACCATGGTGAACTGAAGATTTAGAACCTTTACCTTTAATTCTTTGAACCATGTTCCATACCTTGGACATTGGCGTGCGCGAATTAATCCTGGAAACGTAGTTCCTCCAAGATTGCCGTTTGTTTTGTTTGAAGGTACGACGGGCTTTCGCATTGAGGATTTTAAACTTATTCAAGTTGTGGACAGTTGGATGATAGCGGAAATAATTTTCCGCCTTTTTCCTCGCTTTTCTGGCTTGCCTACAATCGGAATTGAACCATGGTTTCCGTACATGTGGAGCAGTAGAAGACCTTGGTATACACTCATCAGCTATTTTATTTAAAGTGTCAGAAAAAAGCCGAATAGGATCAGTTACTTCACTGAAACACTGCGGCCGTAGTTTAGATGTGCATAACGTTTTAAATAACGACCAGTCTGCCTTGGGAAAATTCCATCTTGTATAAGATGGAGAATCAGATGGATTAGTTGCTGTTAAGATAGTTGGAAAGTGGTCACTTCCACAGAGGTCATTGTGGACTGACCACTCAAATTCATTAAGTAGAGAAGGGTCTGCAAGAGACAGATCCAGAGAAGAGTAGGTGCCAGTTGCAGGGTGCAGATAAGTGCTTGAATCATCATTGTATATACACAAGTCATTATTGGCTATAAAATCTTCCAGTATTTTACCTTTAGAGTTTGTGTTTGTACCACCCCAAATTTGGTTATGTCCATTGAGATCACCCATTAAAATACAAGGTTTAGGAAGTTGGTCATAGAGAGCTTGAAGATCAGACTGCTGGAGTGCTGAAGAAGGTGAAGTATATAAAGAGCATAGTGTAAAGGTAACGTGAAGAGTTAGTCTCACTGCAACAGCTTGGAGACTAGTTGTGAGTGTTACGGGACTATGGATAACATTCTGTTTTACAAGAATTGAAGACCCTCCAGTGGCCCTATCACCTGGAGGTGAAAAACAATTATATGAAGTGAACTGATGTAGATCAAAAGCGTCTGTCTCCTTCAGATAGGTTTCCTGGAGACAGAAAGCGGATGGTGCAAAATCCTGGACAAGTAGCTGTAACTCGTTGAAATTGGTCCTTAGGCCTCTACAGTTCCACTGTACAATAGTTTTGCAATGGATTATCGTTTGGGCGGGTTGATTGGGGTTCTACCCCGTACTTTTTTTGAGGGCGACAAGCTGTGTGCCCTTGATTGGACGTTTTTGGACACGTCCATGTCCTCAAGTGATCCGTATTTATTATAAAGCTTAATTCTGTTTTCAGACCCTTTTGGGGCTCTGCCACTTTGCTTTGTTGAAGAATCAGGCATAGGTTTAGTTTTTCCTTTAGGAATTTGTTGGACATTTGACAAAGATTGAGACCTTACAGGTGGCTGTGATGATGAATCCGAAGCTGGCCCTGATTGACTTTGCGACATGCGAGGAAGTAGCTCAGCGGTCTGAGTGGAAATAGCGGGTGAAAAAACCTCTGGGGAATCAGTGTGGACCCAAGTCAAGTTTGTTTGAGCAGCTGAAGAAGACTTAGAAGCCTTAGAGGATGCTTCAGATGATGCAACATATGTCATATTTGGGATTTCACTTTCTTAGTAAAGTACAAATTCTAGTACTTTTTTCGGTTGAGGCTTATCCGGGATTCGAACCCGCACCCTCAGAGTCAGGCACCTAATCGCCAGCACACAAAGTCAGCCGCCTAGCCCGCTCAGCCACCGCGACTTTCACAAAAATGAAAGTCGGACAACTGGTAGTCTAGACTGCGTACCTTGTGTACCCCTCTGATGAGTGTAAATTGGCACGGCTCCCACGGCCAAAAGCTATGATTACACGATGCCATTTAGAAAGTGGTCAAATGCAACATATGTCATATTTGGGATTTCACTTTCTTAGACTCTGAGGGTGCGGGTTCGAATCCCGGATGGGCCTCAACCGAAAAAAGTACTAGAATTTGTACTTTACTAAGAAAGTGAAATCCCAAATATGACATATGTTGCATTTGACCACTTTCTAAATGGCATCGTGTAATCATAGCTTTCGGCCGTGGGAGCCGTGCCAATTTACACTCATCAGAGGGGTACACAAGGTACGCAGTCTAGACTACCAGTTGTCCGACTTTCATTTTTGTGGAAGTCGCGGTGGCTGAGCGGGCTAGGCGGCTGACTTTGTGTGCTGGCGATTAGGTGCCTGACTCTGAGGGTGCGGGTTCGAATCCCGGATGGGCCTCAACCGAAAAAAGTACTAGAATTTGTACTTTACTAAGAAAGTGAAATCCCAAATATGACATATTTTGCATTTGACCACTTTCTAAATGGCATCGTGTAATTCAGATGATGGTTTTGTTTTAGAAGCATATGTTTCTTGTGGATCGCATCTTTGAACAAGTTGTTTCGCTTCGGCAAAGCTGATATTTTGAGTAAATTTTAGGTTGTTTATTTCCATCTGGTACTTCCAAATCGGACACTCTTTTGAGAAAGACGAATGGTCTCCTGAACAATTGGTGCATTTCTTCTAATTACTATCACAATATTCTGTTGTGTGGGTCTTCTCACCGCAGTGAGCACACACAACAGACAATGTGCAGGAATTTACACCGTGACCATACTTTTGACACTTGAAACATCTGAGTGGATTAGGAATAGACGTTTCAACTTTGATGTGACAGTATCCGGCCTTTATTGAGTTTGGAGCCGTTTGAGTGGAAAATGAAAATAAATAGGTGTTGGTTTGTTGTATCTGGTTGTTTCTTCGGGTTGTGAAACGTTTGACAAATAACACACCTTGGTCCTTCATCTCTGCAGCAATGTCAATTTCCAGCATATCAGCAAATAGTCTATCAAGGTCTCTCACAATACCCTTACTAGTGTTAAGAGTACGGTGAGGAGAGACTGACACTGGAATGCCTACAAATGATTTTGTTGAAAGGAGATTGGTTGCCTGTTGCCTCCTATTACACTCAACAAGCAAAGAACCTGTTCGTAGACGTCTAACGTTTCTAACATCACCTGCAATGCCCTGTATGCCTTTTGATACCACAAAAGGGTTCAGCTTTAACGGAGTGTTGTCAGTGGTCTCAATTACAATAAACCGTGGCCAGTAGTCAATGGATGTGGACAGTCCTTGGTCTTCAACATCAGGATCAGTAGTATCAAGAGGACGTTTTTTTTTTTTTAGGGGAGTTTCGTAAGCCATTGTTAGTTTATATTGTTTCATCATCCGAGCTCCCCACCCGCCACGGAGTATCACAAGGACAATGCTAAAAGCAGGCGGGTTTCCTGCCTGCAGCACCAAGGATACCCGGATGATATACTCAAGCAGAATAACACAAAAGTATTTATTCCACTTGATTGGCCCATGAGCCACTGCCTTCTGGACATAGGACTCTAGGCAAGTTACGAAATTTGAATTGTACAATCGAAATACAAATGAATCATCATGAAGCCAAGACAAAAAATTAAATATTTTCTCAAATTTGTGAACAACATTTACATGTACAGGGCTTAGCATGACCAGCCGATTGGTTGAAGCGGGCCCATTCAACCACCCGTCTAGGTGAAGTCAGGGCCAAAGTGGTGTGTTGAGCAATAGGAGCAATAGTCCTGCTCCCATGCTCTCAACCACCAGGATCCCTTCCTCCACCGACACAGGGCCGCAACCCACGGCAAACGGGTTGGTGGACCAAATATCCCCCCCGGGTCCACTACGGGGGTGTCGGCGAGCTCTTGGCGTTACCCAGCACCCACCACGAGGAGGTGGCTCGCCACGGGTGCCAATTCTTTTAAAAATCCAATAATTAAATGAGAACTGATATTAGTAAAAAGGTCCTTCATACTATGTGATTTAAAATAGGTATCCCTTGTGATGGAATATTCCACGCAGTCAAGCAAGACATGCTTGACCGTGATTCTTTCATCACAAGGGATACAAAATGGAGGATCCTCACCTTTCAAAAGGTATTTATGCGTATATCTGGTGTGACCAATACTACATCGTCGCATAACGACCTCTTCAAATCTGGACTGACAGCTCCAGTAGGTGTAACCAATATACTGTTTTATTTAGTAATTTATTTATACCTACTTGGGTGTCCCACTTCTTTTGCATCACATCACGTATATAAGTTCTAATATTCGCTTTGTAATCTGAGTATGGGATAAGAAGGGATGTCACAGATTTGTTGAGTGCTGCCTTGGCAGCAAGATCGGCCATTGTGTTCCCTGAAATGCCTACATGGCTGGGTAACCAACAGAAGACTATGTCGCATTGGCCAGTAGCAAGATTATTATGCAATTCAATAATGTCAATTACAAGTGGATGTTTACATGATAGATTTTTAATCGCCTGAAGACAAGAAAGAGAGTCTGAATAAATTATATATTGTTTACGTTTAGGGTGCCTTTGAATATATTTAAGAGCTGTTAATATGGCGTTAGCTTCTGCTGTAAAAAAAGAACTGTTATCTGGTAATCTAGAAGATATTGTTCTGGATCCAATGACAGTAGCACAAGCAACTGCGCCACCGTCCTTGGACCCATCTGTAAATAAGGATTTATAGTTGTTATATGTATGTTTCAATTGATTATATTCTTGTTTATACTGTAATTCATTCGTTTCTGATTTTTTAAATGTGGTTAATGTTAGGTCAACCTTTGGTCGAACCAATTGCCAAGGAGGAGAAGAAAGAAGACGGGAAGGAGCTATATATTCCAGCTCAATGCCGGCTGAAGAAAGAAAGGGTTTAATTCTTAAACCAAGAGGCGAAACAAGAGAAGATTTCTTTTTCTATACATCCTCATACAGAGAACTGAAAACACAGTTATATGCAGGGTTTGACTCACTAGAATATAATTTTGTTACATACTGTAAAGCTAGTTTTACACGTCGCTGCTCAAGAGATGGCTCATCAGCCTCAACGTACAGACTGTCAACAGGTGAAGTTCGAAATGAGCCAAGACAAAGTCTTAGACCTTGGTGATGAACAGAATCTAAAAGTTTTAGGTTGCTTTCACAGGCTCCACCATATACAATGGAGCCATAATCAAGTTTTGACCGGATCAGTGATCGATAGAGCTGCAGGGGGGTAGCTTGATCCCCTCCCCACCTAGAATTTGAAACCACTTTCAACAAGTCAAGTGCCCTCAGGCATTTAGTTTTGAAGGATTTGATATGTGGTAGAAAGGTTAAATGCGAGTCAAAAATTATTCCCAAGAACTTGGCCTCCTTTACAACTTTTATGGGAGATCCATTTAGAAACAGTTCAGGATCTTTATGCGGTTTATATTTTCTACAAAAGTGTATACAATTAGTTTTGGATTTAGAAAATTTAAAGCCGTTTTCAAGACACCATTTATTTATTTTATTTAAGCACAGCTGCAGTTGCCGTTCAATAGTATGCATATTTTTACCACGACAAGAAATGTTAAAATTATCCACAAATAACGATCCATCAATTGAATCGTTTAAAACTTTTGATAAACTATTTATCTTGATGCTAAAAAGTGTGACTGACAGAATACTGCCTTGTGGAACACCCTGATCCTGATTGTAATGGGCACCCGTGGCCAGCCAACTCCTCGTGGTGGGTGCTGGGTAATGCCAAGAGCTCGCCAACACCCCCGTTGTGGACTCGGGGGTATATTTGGTCCACCAACCTGTTAGCCGTGGGTTGCGGCGCTGTGTCGGTGGAAGAGGGGATCCTGGTGGTTGAGGGCAATAGGGGCCTGGAACCGTGTTCCTATTGCCTAACATACCACTTTGGCCCTGACTTCACCTAGACGGGTGGTAGAATGGGCCTGGTTCTATTAATCGGCTGGTCATGCCAAGCCCTGTTCATAGCTCACTTTTTGCACATTCAACATATTGGGTATTGGTTCTTGTGATTATCAATTTCAATATAAAAATCTTTTGTTACATTTAATTGCCTAGAGTCTAATGCCAGAGGGCGGTGGCTCATGGGCCAATCTGGTGGTATGGACCTCTAAGTTCTGAGTTTCTGAGGACTTATGTCATGGGCCGAACCAGCCTGGCATTTCATCTTTTAGATTTCTTAGCTATTTATGTCCTTATTTCTGGAGTATAACATCCCTGTAACCTTGGTGCTGCAGTCTGGTTTCCGCTGCAGCATCGTCCATGTTGACACTCGATGGCGGGTGGGGAGCAGGGCTGTCGAATAATATTCTAATACCATGGCTCTAAATATGCATTCTGGTTCATCAAAGACGTACAAGCGGAGACATCTTTCTTCGTCATCCGATGAGGAGGTATCCCCTTCAGTGAATGATTCTTGGCCAAGGTTTTTGGTTATTGCAACTGATGATGGGAGTCCACTTAATATAAACCCTTTTGCTGTTTCCAAGGGCATCCAGGGTGTCTGCGGAGAGGTAAAGAATGTCACTCGCCTCAGAAATGGTTCGCTCTTGGTAGAATGTATACGACGACAACAATCTGTCAATCTGCTGGGCTTGCAGCATTTTGTTAACAAACAGGTTGTTGTCTCCGTTCATAAGACACTGAATACTTGTAGAGGAATTGTTAGAGACAGGTCTCATTGTTTGTCAGACATGTCGGAAGAAGAAATTGTGGCCGAGTTGAAAGACCAAGGTGTGAAGCGTTTCATCAGGAAACAGGATTCAAATGTGGTCAAAACTAACACCTACCTTTTCACTTTTTGTATGACAGTACTCCCTAAATCTGTTAAAGCAGGATACTGTAATATCGGAGTGGAAGTCTATGTACCAAATCCACTCCGGTATTACAAATGCCAAAAGTTTGGACACGGTGCAAGATCTTGCACAGGCCAGTCTGTATGCTCACGTTGCAGTGGACCTCATGAGAGTACTGATTGCACTGATACCATCAAGTGCGCCAACTGCAGTGGTGAACATCTGGCTTCGTCTAAATCTTGCCCAATGTTTGAATATGAAAGCCAAGTTCTAAACATCAAATACACAAATAACATCTCTTATTTTGAGGCAAAGAAATTAGTAAATACTCCATCTAAATCTTCTACTGGTCAAACATATTCAGCTACAGTTTCTTCGTCTGCTCCAAAATCTGGTAAGAAATCAGTTTCAACATCCTGTCAGACATTAATATCTAGGGTGAATGCAACTCAGATAACCTTGGATGACAATCCTCCACTATCACATGAGTCTCAACGCTCCTCATCGTCCCAGACAGAATCTCAGCCAGAAGCCATGAATTCAACACAGGCGACAAAAGGCGTTGATCATATATCTAGCAAAGAAAAGAAAAAAATGAGGAAAAAGACCAGAGCTCTTCAACATTTAGAAGAGTCACCATCAGTGACGGTTCAAAATCAGTTTGAAGCGCTTGACATGGAGATCACTCCTTCACAAACAGGGTGCAGGAGTGGCGCTACCAAACACGCACGGTCTCCAGTTGAACCTCCCTAGATATTTTTATGACATTAGTACAATGGAATTGCAGAGGCCTTAGGAACAATTTTAACGACCTACAATTATTATCACAAGATTATACACCATCGGCGTTTTGTTTACAAGAGACTTATCTGAAAAGTACTGATAAATTTGAATTGCGCCAGTATAATTCATTTCATTCATTCTCACCTGAAGGTGATAAAGCCACTGGCGGTGCTTCTATTCTTGTGAGGCATGATGTAATCCATAGCTCAGTTCCCCTTAAAAGTAACCTTCAGGCTGTTGCGGTCCGGCTTACTTTGCAGATAACCTTTACGCTTTGTTCTTTGTACATCTCTCCTTCTTCAGCTCTTCAGCAGTCCGATCTTCAGGATCTATTCGACCAGCTTCCTAAACCATGCATAATCATGGGTGATCTTAATGCCCATAACCCTTTGTGGGGAAGTGCCGATACCAACAATAAAGGTAAAATTCTTGAAGATTTCATTGCAAATAATAATTTGTGCATATTTAATGATGGATCTGTCACATATTTACACCCTGGTTTTGGAACCTATTCTGCACTCGATCTGTCGCTCACAGATGCAAACATATATAACGAATTCGAATGGTCTGTCCACGACGATCTTTGTGGAAGTGACCATTTTCCCACAATACTTTCAGCTATAAATCCGAATGATGAACCCCCTGCAACAAGGTGGAATTTTGATAAAGCTAACTGGCCATTATTCCAGACACTGTGTGCTGACAACTTACACCCTGACTCTTTTCTCAATGCCCCAGATCCGATTCAGTTGTTCTCTGAAAAACTGAAGAATATCGCCGATGAAACTATTCCTAAGGCTTCTGCTAAACCACATATTCACAAACCGTGGTTTACTGATGATTGCAAACAAGCTAGAAAGTGTAGGAAAAAGGCAGAGAAATACTTTCGCCGCCATCCTACTGTTCACAATTTTAATCATTTCAAAGTAAATAATGCTAAGGCTCGACGTACTTTTAAACAAAGTAAACGCCAGTCTTGGAAGACCTTTGTATCAAATATTAATTCACGTACACCAATGACAAAGGTGTGGAACATGGTACAGAGAATCAAGGGTAAAGGCAGAAATTCTAGTGTTTATCATCTAAAAGATGGACCCGAGGTTTTAACAGATAAAATTGACATTGCAAACAAGTTGGGTGAAACTTTAGCGAGGCATTCTTCTTCCTCAAACTATAACACAAAGTTTCAAAAATATAAAGATCAACAAGAAAAACGTAATATTAACTTTCATTCTGATAATGGTGAAGATTATAATGAACTCTTTTCACTACATAAGCTGAATACTGCCCTATCGCAAGCTCACGATACGGCAACAGGTGCTGATAATATCCACTATCAGCTCCTGAAACATTTACCTAATACATGTCTTGAAACTCTTCTGAACATTTTTGATCATATTTGGACAACAGGCCATTTTCCTCCGTCGTGGCGTCAAGCCATTGTTGTACCTATACCTAAGCCTGGTCGGGATCATACAGATCCATCAAACTACAGACCTATTTCACTAACTAGCTGTGTTTGCAAGACCATGGAACGCATGGTCAATAATAGATTAGTGTGGTTTTTCGAATCCAATAATCTTATTACTAACATCCAATGTGGTTTTCGCAAAAATAGAAGCACTATTGACCATTTGGTTCGACTAGAATCATTTGTTAAAAATTCCATTGTCCATAACCAGCATGCTGTATCAATCTTTTTCGACCTTGAAAAAGCTTATGATACAACATGGAAATATGGTATCTTAAGAGATTTACATGATTTTGGTTTGAGAGGCCGTTTGCCTCATTTTATATCACAATTTTTAGCAGGCAGACAATTTCAAGTTCGTGTCGGATCATCCCTGTCTGACCATTATAATCAGGATCATGGGGTTCCACAAGGCAGTATTTTGTCTGTTACCTTGTTTAGCATAAAAATCAATAGTCTCTCGAAAGCATTACATGACTCAATAGATGGGTCATTGTTTGTGGATGATTTTAATGTTTCATGCCGTGGTAAAAATATGCATACCATTGAGAGACAATTACAGATGTGTTTAAATAAAATTCATAAATGGTCACTTGAGAATGGATTTAAGTTTTCACAGATAAAAACCAAATGTATACATTTTTGTCGGAAATATAAGCCTCATAAAGATCCTGAACTGTTTTTAGATGGCTCTCCAATTACCGTTGTAAAGGAAGCCAAGTTTCTTGGACTGATTTTCGACAAACATTGAACCTTTTTACCACATATTAAGTATTTGAAGCCCAAATGCCTGAAAACATTAGATCTCCTAAAAGTGGTGTCCAATTTAAAGTGGGGAGGGGATCAAACTACCCTCCTTCATTTGTACAGATCACTCATCCGATCAAAACTTGATTATGGTTCCATCGTGCATGGCGGGGCCTGTCGAAGCAACTTGAAACTGCTTGATTCTATCCATCACCAGGGTTTAAGACTTTGACTTGGATCTTTCCGCACTTCTCCTATTGACAGCATTTATGTTGAAGCTGATGAGCCTTCTTTAACCCAAAGACGTATTAAATTATCTTTGCAGTACACTACTAAACTATATTCGAATCAGACGAACCCTGCATATAACTGTGTATTCCATCCCCTCAATGAGGATCTGTACAACAAAAAGTCTTCTCTTGTTCCACCTCTAGGGATAAGGATTAAACCTTTCCTTTCTGCTGCTGGCATTGACCTAGAAAATATTTCTCCTTCTCGTCTGCTGTCTTCACCTCCTTGGCAATTGGTTAGGCCACAAGTCGACCTAACCTTGACTATGTTTAAGAAATCAGAAACGAATGAGTTACAATATAAACAAGAATATAATCAATTACAAAGTAAGTATAATACATATAAATCCATATTTACAGATGGGTCCAAGTATGGTGGGGCAGTGGCTTGTGCCACTGTCGTTGGATCCAAAACAGTATCTTCTCGACTGCCAGATCATACCTCAATTTTCACAGCTGAAGCAAACGCTATACTAACAGCCTTAAAATATATCAATAAGCATTCCAAATATAAGCAGTATATAATCTTTTCAGACTCTCTTTCGTGCCTTCAAGCTATTAAGGGTCTTTCTACCAAACATCCACTTTTAGTAGAGATTATTGAATTGTACAATGATCTTGCTACTGGCCAATACGACGTCGTCTTTTGTTGGTTACCCAGCCACGTTGGCATTTCTGGGAACACACTTGCCGATCTTGCTGCCAAAGCAGCACTCACCAAAACTATGACATCACTTCTTATTCCATACTCTGATTATAAAGATGTCATCCGATCTTACATTCGGGATCTTATGCAGAAAAAGTGGGACACCCAGGCAGGTATAAATAAATTACATGAAATTAAACCCCACATTGGTTACACCTACTTGGGTTGTCAGTCTAGATTTGATGAGGTCATCATAAGGCGATGTCGTATTGGCCACACTAGATATACTCATGAATATCTATTGAAAGATGAGGATCCTCCGTTCTGTATCCCTTGTGATGAAAGAATCACAGTCAAGCATGTCTTGCTTGACTGTGTTGAATATTCCATCACAAGAGATAAGTATTTTAAAACACGAACCATGAAGGATCTTTTTAGTAATGTTAATCATCGCTTAATTATCGCATAAAGTACGCCGTGCTTTAGCATTTAATATTTTAAATTTATTCAAATTATGCACCATGGGATGGCGACGGAAATAATGTTCTGCTTTTTCCTTGCCTTCCTAGCTTGTTTGCACTCATCGTTGAACCATGGTTTACTTATGTGTGAAACTACAGAGGACTTTGGTATACACTCATCAGCTATGGAGTTCAATTCATCAGAAAAACATTTAATAGCATCAGGAACGTCAATAAAACAGCGAGCATAGCGTAAACGCTACATGTAGAGTAATTCTCACTGCAACAGCCTGCATATTAGTATTAAGTCATACAGGGATTTGAATAACGTTTTGTCTGACTAGAACGGATGACCCGCCAGTGGCTCTATCACCCGGAGGTGAAAAACAATGATATGCATTAAAATGACGAAGGTCAAATGTATCTGTTTGTTTTAAATATGTCTCTTGGAGACATATCGCTGAAGGTGTAAACTCTTGGTCTAATAGCTGTAATTTATGTAAATTAGTCCTCAATCATCTGCAGTTCCACTGTACAATATTATTGGAATAAACTATGTTTGGGGGGATTTATTGGGGATCTACCCCGCACTCTTTTGGAGGGCGACAAGCTATGTGCCCTAGAATGGACGTTTTCAGAAACGTCCATGTCTTCAAAAGACCCATATTTATTAAGCAATTGAATTTTATTTTGTGACCCTTTAGGAGCTCTGCCACTTTGTTGTTTGGAAGCATCTGGTTTAGGCTTAGATTTACCTTTAGCAGTTTGTTGTCTATCGGCTGTCCATTGAGATTCAGTGCGTGACTGCGAAGATGATTAATGATCAGAAGGAGACTTTGAAGTTCCAGGAAGTGATTCCTCAGTCTGGGATGACATAGCTGGGTATAGAAGTTGTGGAGAGTCGCTGTTGACCCAAGTCAAGGTCGTTTGGCAGCTTGTAGATGATTTTGTTATTTTAGGGCTACGCACAGATGCGTTTGCTACTGTAGCATAACTTTCTGTAAGGTCAGATCTCTTCACCAGTTTTTTTTTGCTTCAGAAAAAGAGATATTTTGTGTATACTTTATTCTGTTTATTTCCATTTGCTCTCTCTAGATTGGACACTGTTTCGATGGAGATGAATGGTCGCCTGAGCAGTTAGTGCATTTTTCAAAGTCACTGTCACAATCTTCTGTTGTGTGTGTCTTCTCACCACAGTGAGCACACACAACAGACAATGTACATGTAGATACACCGTGTATATATTTCTGGCATTTAAAACACCTTAGACGGTTGGGGATGTAGTTCTCAACTTGGATGTTACAGTAACCTGCCTTCACTGACTTGGGAGCATTGGGAGAAGAAAAGGAAAACAGATAGGTATTCGTTTGGATTGTCTCATTGTTTTTTCGGGTTGAAAAACGCTTTACATACAGCACACCCTGATCTTTCATTTCGGATGCTATATCAAGTTCTGACATATGAGCAAGCAACGATCTCTGACAATACCTTTACTTGTGTTCAGGTTCTTGTGAGCAGAGACCGTGACCGGAATGCCCACAACAGAATCAGTACCCATCAGATCGGTTGCTTGCTGCTTTTTCCCACACTCAACGAGCAGGGCACCCGAACGTAAGCGTCTAAGATTCTTCACATCTCCAGCAATACCTTGAATACCCTTAGATACTGCAAAAGGGTTCAATTTTAATGGTGTCTTGTCAGGAGTTTCAATTACAAGGAAACGTGGCCAGTACTCAATCGATAAAGACGATCTATGGTCAGTATCAACAGGATCAATTTCAAGTTGACGTTTTGATTTCTTGGGGGGGATTTCATAAGCCATGGGTAATGTAAATTGGTTTCTCATGCGAGCTCCCCACCCACCACGGAGTATCACAAAGGACAATGCTAAAGCAAGCGGGCCTCCAGCTTGCAACACCAAGCATACTCGGATGATATACTCAAGTAGAATAATCATAAAGTAATTACTCTACCAGATTGGCCCATGAGCCATCGCCTTCTGGGCATACGACTCTAGGCAAATTACAAAACAACATAATTCAAAATCAAAGATGTTTCAGAGGCCAATAAATCCAAGACCAAAATTTCAATTTCAAATCATATTTGTGCAATGATATATTTATAATCTATGCACAGGGCTTGGCATGACCAGCCGATTGGTTGAAACGGGCCCATTCAACCTCCCGTCTAGGTGAAGTAAGGGTCGAAGGGGTGTGTTGAGCAAAGGGAACGCAGTCACAGGTCCCCAGTGCCCTCAACCCCCAGACTCCCGTCCTCCACTGACACAGGGAGTTGTGGAGAGTCGCTGTTGACCCAAGTCAAGGTAGTTTGGCAGCTTGTAGATGATTTTGTTATTTTAGGGCTGCGCACAGACGATGTGTTTGCTACTGTAGCATAACTTTCTGTAAGGTCAGATCTCTTCACCAGGTTTTTTTGGCCTCAGAAAAAGAGATGTTTTGGGTAAACGTTATTGCCGTTTGCTCTTTCCAGATTGGACACTGTTTCGAAGAAGAAGAATGGTCACCTGAGCAGTTAGTGCATTTTTTAAAGTCACTGTCACAATCTTCTGTTGTGTGTGTCTTCTCACCACAGTGAGCACACACAACAGACAATGTGCAGGTATTTACACCGTGTTCATATTTCTGGCATTTAAAACATCTGAGCGGGTTGGGGATGTAGGTTTCAACTTGGATATTGCAGTAACCTGCCTTCACTGATTTGGGAGCATTTGGATATGAAAAAGAAAACAGATAGGTATTCGTTTGGATTGTCTCATTGTTTTTTCGGGTTGAAAAACGCTTCACATACAGCACACCTTGATCTTTCATTTCACATGCTATATCAAGTTCGGACATGTCAGCACACAATCGATCCTGATCTCTGATGATACCTTTACTCGTGTTCAAGGTCTTGTGAGCAGAGACCGTGACCGGAATACCCACAAAAGATTCAATACTCATCAAGTTGGTTGCTTGTTGTTTCTTGCTGTACTCAATTAGTAAGGCACCCGAACTAATGTTCTTAACATCTCCTGCAATACCTTGAATGCCCTTTGACAGCTGATAGACAACAAATTGTTAAAACTAAACCCAAACCTAAGTCTGATGCTTCAAAACAACAAAGTGGCAGACCTTCTAAAGGGTCACAAAATAAAGTTCAATTGTTCAATAAATACGGGTGTCTTGAAGACATGGACGTTTCTGAAAACGTCCATTCTAGGGCACATAGTCTGTCGCCCTCCAAAAGAGTGCGGGGTAGATCCCCAATAAATCCCCCCAAAAGATAGTTTATTCCAATAATATTGTACAGTGGAAATGCAGAGATTCGAGGACTAATTTACATGAATTACAGCTATTAGTCAAAGATTTCACACCTTCAGCGTTATGTCTCCAAGAGACATATTTAAAACAAACAGATACATTTGACCTTCGTCATTTTAATGCATATCATTCTTTTTCACCTCCGGGTGATAGAGCCACTGGCGGATCATCCATTCTAGTCAGACAAAACGTTATTCAAAGCCCTGTTTTACTTAATACTAATATGCAGGCTGTTGCAGTGAGAATTACTTTACATGTAGCGTTGACGCTATGCTCTCTCTATAGTTCACCATCTTTGATGTTTGCCAAAACCGATCTTCAAGCTCTATATGATCAGCTCCCGAAGCCCTGTATTATAATGGGAGATTTAAATGGGCACAACCCTCTCTGGGGTAGTGTAACTACAAACACTAAAGGTAAATTGTTGGAGGGCTTTTGTTCTGACAATGATTTATGTATTTATAATGATGATTCCAACACATATTTACACCCTGGTACAGGGACTTATTCTGCTCTCGACTTGTCACTTACAAATTCAGAACTATTAAATGAATTCGAATGGTCAGTCCACAATGACCTGTGTGGAAGTGACCATTTTCCTACTATATTAAAAGCTGTAACTCCATCTGATGTTCCTCCATCATCAAGACGGAATTTTAAAAAGGCTAACTGGACTTTATATGAAACACTGTGTTCTGAAAAGCTTAAACCTGAACGTTTTATTGACGTTCCTGATGCTATTAAATGTTTTTCTGATGAACTGAATTCCATAGCTGATGAGTGTATACCAAAGTCCTCTTCAGTTCCACACATAAGAAAACCATGGTTCAACGATGAGTGCAAGCAAGCTAGGAAGGCAAGGGAAAAGGCAGAACAGTATTTCCGTCGCCATCCTATGGTACATAATTTAAATAAATTTAAAATTTTAAATGCTAAAGCACGGCGTACTTTTAAACAGAATAAACGCCAATCTTGGCAAAATTATGTGTCCAAAATAAATTCTAGGACACCTATGTCCAAGGTATGGAACATGGTCCAGAAAAACAAAGGTAAAGGTACTAAATCTAGTGTCCATCATCTTAGACATGGAGATCAATTGCTTACTGATAAATCAGATATTGCTTATAAACTAGGTGAAACCCTTGCTAAACACTCTTCCTCTTCAAATTATGTACCAAAATTCCAGCAATATCAAAAACAATAAGAAAAGAAAACTATTAATTTCAATTCTGATAATGGGGAAGATTATAATGAAACGCTTTCTATTCATGAACTCCATACTGCTCTTGATCAAGCTCACGACACTGCTACAGGAGCTGATAATATACATTATCAGCTCCTGAAGCACTTACCAGAATCCTGCCTAGAAACTCTTCTCAATATTTTTGATGATATGGCACCCGTGGCGAGCCACCTCCTCGTGGTGGGTGCTGGGTAACGCTGAGAGCTCGCTGACACCCCCGCAGTGGACCCGGGGGGATATTTGGTCCACCAACCCGTTTGCCGTGGGTTGGCCCTGTGTCGGCGGAGGAGCGGATCCTTGTGGTTGAGGGCAATAGAGGCCTGCAATCGTGTGCCTGTTGCTCAATACACCACTTTGGCCCTGACTTCGCCTAGACGGGTGGTCGAATGGGCCCGGTTCGACCAATAGGCTGGTCGTGCCAAGCCCTGAGTATGTATATTCTAATGCATAAATTTCCAAAACCTTTTAAAGTTTCTCAAATGTCTTGGCTAAATCTTTATATATTTGAATTTCAAATGAGTCACTTCAATTTTGTGTTGTAATTTGCCTAGAGTCTTATGCCCAGAAGGCGGTGGCTCATGGGCCAATCTGGTAGAGTAATTACTTTGTGATTATTCTACTTGAGTATATCATCCGAGTATGCTTGGTGTTGCAAGCTGGAGATCCGCTTGCTTTAGCATTGTCTTTGTGATACTCCATGGCGGTTGGGGAGCTCGGATGAAACTATACACTACAACATGGACCTTGAAACCCCTTTAAAAAAGAAACGTCAACTCGATAATGATCAAAGTACAACTGAAAGTTGCAGGAAATCCAAACAAATAGACTACTGGCCACGATTTCTGGTTATTGAATCTCCGGACAAACAACCAATCAAATTGAACCCGTTTATTGTTTCTAAAGCAGTTTATGGTATTGCTGGAGATGTCAAAAACATCAAAAGACTGAGATCTGGATCGTTGCTCATAGAGTGCAGCAAACGACAACAAGCAAACAACCTGCTTTCAACAGATAGTTTAGCTGGATCTCCTGTTAAAGTGTCTATCCACCGGACCCTCAATTCAAGTAGGGTATTGTTAGGGATAGGCATCATCTTTTGGAGGACATGACAGACCTTGACATCATGTGCGAACTTAGAGATCAAGGTGTCACGTACATGAAACGATTCACTCGACGTGATTCAGAACTCAACAGTAATTCCAACGCATACGTACCTGTTCTCATTTGTATCTCCAACTGCACCAAAATCTATCAAAGCAGGGTATTGTTATCTGCAAGTAGAACAGTACATCCCAAACCCACTGAGATGCTTTAAATGTCAAAAATTTGGTCACGGGGTAAATTCTTGTTGAAATCCTATAACTTGCGGTCATTGCGGAGGGCAATCCCACGTGACAGAAGATTGTGAAAGCAACTATAAAAAATGCGTCAACTGTTCTGGGAAACATTCGTCAAAAGAGTGCCCAGTGTGGAAGAGGGAAATGGAGGTGAATAAATTAAAGCACATTCAAAACATTAGCTATGCTGAAGCGAAGAAACTCGTTCCATCCTTTGATCAAAGTGCTTCTTATGCTTCAGTTACCAAACGACCAAATCCTACTACAGCCTCTGTTGAATGTCAGACAGAACTGACACTGGTTCCAAATGAAGACCTTGCACAACGCGGAGAATTGGCTACACAGACTGACTCGTTACACTGATCTCAATCTCGGTCTGTGTCTTCTTTACCAAACGGCTCTACATGCCTTATGACTCAATCGGATAAAACAAACACTAACAGTGAAAATGCTTCTTCGAAACACAAAAAAGTAAATGAAACTCTGGCTAAACAAACTGTCAAAAGGAAATCAAAAGTTAAACAGAATCAATCAAAGTGAAAGGCTGGCTAAAGGTTCAACAGATGAGATTCAGCTGTATAATAAGTTTGGATCCCTTGAGGACATGTATGTGTCCGACCATGGCAATGGTAGGACACATAGCTTGTCACTGTCAAGGAAGGTGAAGGGTAGATCTCCTGTACATCCTCCTCGGATGAAATAATGTCTTCATCTGTAATTCAGTAGAATTGTAGAGGACTCAGAACTAATTTTAATGACTTACAACTGTTAATCCAGGATCATAATCCGTCAATATTCTGCATTCAAGAAACCTATCTAAAGCAGACGGATAATTTTGATCTACGTCATTTTAATGCATACCATTATTTTTGCTCCCCCAGGCGACAGGGCTACTGGTGGATCATCTATCCTGGTGAGGAATAATGTTATTCATAGTCAAGTCATGCTCAAAACAAATCTCCAAGCCGTGGCAGTGCGACTTACATTACAAGTTGCATTTACCCTTTGTTCATTGTATCTTCCACCATCCTCTGCTGTTCAGTTACGTGATTTGCAAGCTCTTTATGATCAACTACCTAAACCCTGTTTGATCATGGGTGATCTCTGGGGTGGTACTAATACAAACACTAAAGGTAAATTACTGGAGGATTTCATCTCAAATAATGATCTTTGCATTTATAATGATGGTTCAAAGA
Source organism: Haliotis asinina (assembly GCF_037392515.1). NCBI lineage: Eukaryota > Metazoa > Mollusca > Gastropoda > Lepetellida > Haliotidae > Haliotis > Haliotis asinina. The sequence continues at coordinate 8,452,228 of NC_090280.1, forward strand.
CATATTTACATCCTGGCACGGGAACATATTCAGCTCTCGATTTATCAATGACTGATTCCACCCGATTTAGTGAATTTGAGTGGTCAGTCCATGATGACCTCTGTGGAAGTGACCACTTCCCAACAATATTAAAACCTGTCAACCCATCTGATGCTCTGCCATCATTACTATGGAATTTTAGAAAGGCCAACTGGGCTTTATATGAAACCCTGTGTGCTGACAAACTTAGACCTGGCTGTTTTCTTAATGTTCCCGATGCTATAAAAGATTTCTCTGACATACTAAACACCATTGCTGATGAGTGTATCCCAAAGTCCTCTACAATTTCACACATAAGGAAACCATGGTTTAACTCTGATTGCAAACAAGCTAGGAAGGCACGGAAAAAGGCCGAACATTATTTTCGTCATCACCCTATGGTTCATAATTTGAACAAATTTAAAATCCAAAATGCTATAACTCGCCGTACTTTCAAGCAAAGTAAACGTAGCTGAGCATTATTTTCGTCGCCATCCTATGGTCCACAACTTAAACAAATGTAAAATTTTAAATGCGAAAGCAAGGCGTACTTTCAAGCAAAGTAAACGCCACTCGTGACAAAACTATGTATCTAATATCAGTTCCCACACGCCTATATCTAAGGTATGGAATTGATCCAGAAAATCAAAGGTACGGCTCTAGATCTAGTGTTCACCATCTCAAAGATGGAAACCAGTTATTAAATAATAAAGCAGATATAGCCAATAAACTTGGAGAAACACTGGCGCAACATACTTCTTCCTCGAGTTATCTACCTCAATTCCAAAAGTATCAAAAAACAGCAAGAAAAGAAAGCTATTAATTTTACTTCAGATAATGGGGAAGATTACAACGAGGTATTTTTGATTCGTGAACTCCATACAGCTCTTGACCAGGCCCATGATACTGCTACAGGAGCTGATAACACCCATTATCAACTTCTGAAACATTTACCGGAATCATGTTTAGAGACCTTTTTACATATATGTGATGATATCTGGACATCTGGAAAGTTTCCTTCTTCATGGCATGATGCTATAGTTATCCCTATCCCTACACCTGGACGTGATCATACGGACCCTTCGAACTATCGGCCTATATCACTAACGAGCTGTGTTTGCAAGACCATGGAACGCATGATAAATAATCGACTTGCTTGGTACTTGGAAACAAATAACCTCATTACAGATATACAATGTGGTTTCCGTAAAAAACAGAAGTACAGTCGATCACTTAGTGCGTTTAGAATCATTTGTTAAAAATGCACTGATCAATAAACAACACGCTGTATTTGTCTTTTTCGATCTTGAGAAGGCATATGGTACAACATAGAAATTTGGCATTCTGAGAGATTTACATGACTTCGGTTTGCAAGGTCATTTGCCTGAATTCATTGCCAACTTTTTAAATGACAGACAATTCCATGTCCGTGAGGGGTCTACCCTGTCTGATCATTACGATCAGGATCAGGGTGTTCCACAAGGCAGTATTTTGTCCGTCACTCTTTTTAGCATCAAGATCAACAGTTTATCAAAAGTTTTAAACGATTCAATTGATGGATCGTTATTTGTGGATGATTTTAATATTTCTTGGTAAAAATATGCATAGCATTGAACGGCAATTACAGTTGTGTTTAAACAAGATTAATAAATGGTGTCTTGAAAACGGCTAAAATTTTCCAAATCGAAAACTAACTGCATAAATTTTTGTCGTAAATACAAACCACATAAAGACCCTGAACTGTCTCTAGATGGCACGCCGATTAAAGTTGTGAAGGGAGCCAAGTTCTTGGGTCTAATCATTGATTCACACTTAACGTTTTTACCGCATATTAAATCACTTAAAACTAAATGCCTGAAGGCACTTGACTTATTGAAAGTGGTGTCAAATTCTAAATGGGGAGGGGATCAAGCTACCCTTCTCCATCTATATCGATCACTCGTACGTTCTAAACTTGATTATGGCTCCATCGTATATGGTGGAGCCTGCAAAAGCAACCTTAAACTTCTTGATCCTGTCCATCACCAAGGTCTAAGACTTTGTCTTGGGTCCTTCAGAACTTCACCAATTGCGTTGAGGCCGATGAACCATCTCTTGCACAACGCCGTATCAAATTATCTCTACAATATGTCACAAAACTATACTCTATCGAATCTAACCCTGCATATAACTGTGTCTTCAATCCTCTTTATGAGGATTTGTATAGCAAAACGTCTTCTCTTTTTCCACCTCTTGGGCTCAAAATAAAGCCGTTCATTGCTGCTGCTGGTATTAAGCTGGAATATATAGCTCCTTTCCGTCTTCTTTCCTCTCCCCCTTGGCAGTTGGTTAGGCCACAGGTTGACCTAACATTAACGACATTTGAAAAATCAGAAACGAATGAATTACAGTATATACAAGAATATAATCAATTGAAACATACATATAACAATTACAAATCCTTATTTACAGATGGGTCCAAGGACGGTGGTGCAGTTGCTTGTGCTACTGTCATTGGATCCAGAACATTATCTTCTAGATTACCATATAATAGTTCTAGTTTTACAGCTGAAGCTAACGCCATATTAACAGCTCTCAAATATATTCAAAGACACCCGAAACGTAAACAGTATATATTATATTCCGACTCTCTTTCTTGCCTTCAGGCTATTAAAAATATTTCTTGAAAACATCCACTTTTAATTGAAATTATTGAACTGTATAATACTCTTGCTACTGGCCAATACGACATCGTCTTCTGTTGGTTACCCAGTCACGTAGGTATTTCTGGGAATGTGATGGCCGATCTTGCTGCCAAGGCAGCACTAAACAAATCTGTGACACCACTTCTTCTTCCATATTCAGATTACAAAGCTTGCATTAGAACGTATATCCGTGATCTGATGCAGAAGAAGTGTTATTAAAAAGATCCTTCAAAGTTCGTGATTGAAAATAGGTATCCCTTGTGATGGAATATTCAACACAGTCAAGCAAAATGTGCTTGACTGTGATTCTTTCCTCACAGGGGATACAAAACGGAGGATCCTCACCTTTCAACAGGTGTTCATGTGTATATCTGGTGTGGCCAATACGACATCGTCGCATAATGACCTCTTCAAGTCTGGACTGACAACCCAAGTAGGTGTAACCAATGTAGGGTTTTATTGCATGTAATTCATTTACACCTAATTGGGTGTCCCACTTCTTCTGCATCAGATCACGTATATAAGATCTAATAGTAGGTTTAAAATCTGAGTATGGAATATGAAATGGTGTCACAGATTTGTTTAGTGCTGCCTTGGCAGCAAGATCGGTCATCGTATTCTCAGAAATGCCTACGTGGCTGGGTAACCAATAGACGATGTCCTATTGGCCAGTGGCAAGATCATTATACAATTCAATATTTTCAATTAAAAGTGGATGTTTTCAAGAAACATTTTTAATAGCCTGAAGCAAGAAAGAGAGTCTGAAAAGATTATATACTGTTTATGTTTATGTTGTTTTTCAATATATTTAAGAGCTGTTAGTATGGCGTTAGCTTCAGCTGTAAAAATAGAACTGTTATCTGGTAATCTAGACGATATTATTCTGGATCGAATGACAGTGACACATGCCACTGCACCACCGTCCTTGGACCCATCTGTAAATAAGGATTTGTAATTGCTATATTTTTTTTTTAATTGATTATATTTTTGTTTATATTGTAAGTCATTCGTTTCTGTTGTTTTAAAAGTAGTTAATGTTAGGTCATCATGGAGCCTAACCAATTGCCAAGGAGGAGAAGAAAGGAGTCGTGAAGGTGCTATATTTTCCAGGTCAATGCCTGCAGCAGATATAAATGGCTTAGTTCTGAGCCCTAGAGGCGGAACAAGAGAACCCTTTTTGTTGCACAGATCCTCATAGAGAGGATTGAAGACACAGTTATGTGCAAGGTTAGATTCGTTCGAGTATAGTTTTGTAATATATTGTAATGCTAACTTTGTTCGTCATTGTGTAAGAGATGGTTCATCTGCCTCGACGTAGAGACTGTCAACAGAAGTTCTGAAAGACCCAAGACAAAGTCTTAGACCTTGATGGTGGACAGAATCTAATAACTGTACGTTGCTTTTGCAAGCCCCACCATATACAATGGAGCCATAATCAAGTTTCACTAACGGATTAGTGACCGGTATAAGTGCAAGAGTGTAGTTTGGTCCCCTCCCCACTTTGTGTTGGAAACAACTTTTAACAGATCAAGTGCCTTCAGGCATTTAGCTTTAAGGGATTTGATATGTGGCAGAAAAAGTTTAATGTGAGTCGAAAATAACACCTAAGAACTTGGCCTCCTTTACAACCTTGATGGGTGTACCATTTAGAGATAGTTCAGGGTCTTTATGGGGTTTGTATTTACGGCAGAAATGTATACAATTAGTTTTGGATTTAGAAAATTTAAAGCCGTTTTCAAGACACCATTTATGTATTTTGTTTAAACACTACTGCAGATGGCGTTCAATGGTATGCATATTCTTACAACGACAAGAAATATTAAAATCGTGCACAAAAAGTGATCCATCAATTGAATCGCTTACAACCTTTGATAAACTGTTGATCTTGATACTGAACAATGTGACAGACAAAATGCTGCCTTGCGGGACACCCTGATCTTGATTGTAATGATCAGACAGGGTAGAACCCACTCGGACCTGAAATTTCCTGTCATTTAAAAAGTTGGATATAAATTGCGGCAAACGGCCTCGTAATCCAAAGTCACGTAAATCTTTTAAAATTCCATGTTTCCATGTTTTATTAATCATAGCATTCTTCACAAAAGATTCTAAACGCACTAAACGATCGACTGTACTTCTGTTTTAACGGAAACCACATTGTATATCCGTTATAAGGTTATTGCTTTCCAAGTACCAAACAAGTCGATTATTGATCATGCGTTCCATGGTCTTGCAAACACAGCTAGTTAGTGAAATGGGCCTATAATTGGAAGGGTCTGTATGATCACGTCCAGGTTTCGGGATGGGAACAATTATAGCATCACGCCAGGATGAAGGAACGTTGTCAGACGTCCAAATATCATCAAAAATATGCATGAGTGTCTCCAAACAGGACTCAGGTAAGTGCCTCAGTAGTTGATAAGGTATGTTAACAGCCCAAGAGCCTGATCTAGAGGAGTATGAAGCTCATGGATCGAAAAGGTTTCAATGTAGTCTTCCCCATTATCTGAATTAAATTAATTGATTTCTTTTCTTGCTGTTTTCGATATTTTTGAAATTCTGGAACATAATTAGATGAGGAAGAATGTTTGACCAACGTATCACCAAGTTTATTTGCAATATCTTCTTTATCACTTAGTAACTAGTTTCCATCTTTTAGATGGTGGATGCTAGATCTAGAACCCTTACCTTTGATTTTCTGTATCATATTCCATACTTTTGATATTGGCGTACGCGAATTAATTTTTGATGCATAATTTCGCCACGAGTGGCGTTTACTTTGCTTGAAAGTACGCCTTGCTTTCGCATTTAAAATTTTACATTTGTTTAAGTTGTGGACCATAGGATGGCGACGAAAATAGTGCTCAGCTTTCTTCCTTGCCTTTCTAGCCTGTTTGCAATTATCGTTAAACCATGGTTTAACCATATGAGGAATAGAGGACTTAGGAATACATTCGTCAGTTATATTATTTTGTTTATCTGAAAAACATATTATGGCATCGGGAATATTATGAAAACGTTCAGTTTTAAGGTTCTCACGACAGAGATGTTCATATAAAGTCCAGTTAGCCTTATTAAAATTCCATCGTGACGATGGAGGAACATCAGATGGATTCACAGGTTTTAGCAATGTTGGGAAATGATCACTTCCACAGAGGTCATCGTGGACAGACCATTCAAGTTCATTCAATAAGTTAGAGTCTGTAAGTGACAAATCAAGAGCTGAATAACTTCCTGTGCCAGGATGAAGATACGTGTTTGAACCGTCGTTATAAATGCATATATCGTTGTTTGAAATAAATTCCTCCAGCAATTTACCTTTAGTGTTTGTATTTATGCCACCCCAGAGTGGATTGTGGCCATTTAAATCGCCCATGATTAAACACGGTTTAGGTAGTTCATCATAAAGAGCCTGCCGATCGCTCAGTTGAACAGCTGATGATGGAGAAATGTATAAAGAGCACAATGTGAATGCAACGTGCAACGTAAGTCGCACTGCAACGGCTTGGAGATTTGTTGTGAGTCTAACTGGGCTATGGATAACATTTTGTCGCACCAGGATTGAAGCACCACCAGTAGCTCTATCACCAGGCGGAGAAAAATAGTGATATGCATTGAATTGACGTACGTCAAAATTATCTGTCTGTTTCAGATAGGTTTCTTGTATGGAGAGAGCACCAGGTTTATAATCTTGGATTAATAATTGTAAATCATTTAAGTTGTTCTTAAGTCCTCTACAGTTCCACTGTAGTACAGGCGAAGACATTACTTCTTCGGAGGATAAACAGGAGATCTACCCCTCTCCTTTCGTGATGGTGACAAGCTGTGAGTCCTGCCATGGCTTTGCTCGGACACATCCATGTCATCAACAGATCCAAACTTGCTACAAATTTGGATATGATTATTCGCCCCTTTCGAGGTTCTTCCACTTTGAGTCTTTTTCAAAATGTCACTATTTTGTTTTGACTTGTGTTTTGAGGCTGGTTGAACATTTGGTTCTGGGTTACGTGATCGTTTCTGAGATGTCAGCTGATATCTGCGATTTAAGAATGTCTTTGGATGAGTCAATGGTTTGTGAACTACAGGTCACTTGTGAAGACCTTGACTGGACATTAGCAGATAGCAAGGTTAGAGCAGAAGTCCTTGCCCATGTGTAGTCTGCCTGGCAACCTACAGAATTATATGTAATAGGTTTTTGCTTAGAGGTCTGAATAGATGCAACAACTGCGTTAGAGTACGTTGAGCCTGATTGTTCTTGTGAAAGAACAAGTTGTTTTGCCTCTGAAAATGACACGTTTTACTGATGCTTTATTTGTGAAATTTTATACTGAAGCTTCCAAGTAAGACACTCTTTGGAGGAAGATGGATGGTGGCCAGAACAGTTAACACAAGAAGGAGTTTTGTCAGAAAGGGTACCATCTTCACACTTTCCAGGACATCTGTGACATACAGCTTGATTGTGGCAAGACTTTGAACCATGACCATATTTTTGGCAGGTATAACACCTCAAAGGATTTGGAATAAATGTGTCAACTTTCAAATTGCAGTACCCCGCTTTTAGTGATTGTGGGTGTTTAGGCAGACAAAAGGTGAACAATTACATGTTTGTTTGGAATGTTTCGTTGTTCTCTTTGGCAGTGAAGCGTTTGACATGGGTAACGCCTTGTGAGTGCAATTCTGTCACAATCTCATGTTCGCTCATGTCTGAAAGGCAACGTCCAACGTCACGGACGATGCCTTTACTGCTATTCAATGTCCTGTGAGGGGACACCACAACAGGAACATTCGCGAAGACTTCAGATGATTGCAGAATCTGCGATTGGGTCAGCTTTCGACATTCAATGAGCAGTGAACCAGATCTTAGTTTTTTATTTCTTTGACATCACCTGCTAAACCTTCGATGCCTTTGGCCACAGCAAAAGGATTGAGCTTAAGAACTCCACCATCTGGTGCTGACATAACAAGGAAACGAGGCCAGTTATCCGGGTTAGTGACAATTTCAGGAGTCTCATCCTCCGAATAAAACGAATCATCGGATTCATAAGAACGTTTCTTTAGGTGACACCAGGGATACCAGGAGGGTATACTCAAGTAGAATCATCAAGAAGATTTTCTACCAGATTGGCCCATGAGCCACCGCCTTCTGGCAAATTAAACTCTAGGCAAGTAATTTTGTATTTGCTTACAGTAAACAAGTGATGAAATTGAATTCAATTTTAACCAAGTCCAGAAAATACCCATTTATATAAATCAAATGTGTGCAAACCAACGTACATTGCACAGGGCTTGGCGTGACCAGATTGGTTAAACCGGGCCCATTCAACCTCTCGTCTAGGTGATGTAAGGATCGAAGGGGTGTGTTGAGCAAAGGGAAGCCCCCAGTGCCCTCAAACCCAGACTCGCGTCCTCCACCGACACAGGGCCGCAACCCACGGCAAACGGGTTGGTGGACCAAATATTCCCCCGGGTCCACTACGGGGGTGTTGGCGAGCTCTTGGCGTTAACAGGACCACAGGAACATCGGGCCCAGACTTGGTGGTACGCCTGAGAGTGTTCAGTGCAAGTTGTCGACCTTGGCCGCACATCTCTGAGTCTCCTCTGGATCTCGTTCCACGTGTGTTCTATCGGGTTTAAGCCTGCACTGAGGGTAGGCAATTGAAGACTCTGTATGCTCTGTTGCCTCAGAAAGTTGCTCTGGCAGTATGGGGACGCGAGTTTTCCTGCTGGAAGACATGGTTTCAACGACGACCAAAGTATGGGGGAGTGAGTGAGTGAGTTTAGTTTTACGCAGCACTCAGCAATATTCCAGCCGTATGGTGCCAGTCTGTAAATAATCGAGTCTGGACCAGACAATTCAGTGACCAACAACATGAGCATCGATCTGTGCAATTGGGAGCCGATGACATGTGTCAACCAAGTCAGCAAGCCTGACCACACGATCCCGTTAGTCGCCTCTTACAACAAGCACAGTCACCTTTTATGGCAAGCATGGGTTGCTGAAGGCCTATTCTACCCCGTGACCTTCACGGGTCACCAAATTATGGCACGAGGAAGATCTCAGTGCTTGAACAATATAGGGTGCAGGTGTTCCATTTCCATTTCCCCTACCGGGACTAATATTCTGGAGCACAAAAGGGCCTAGTTTGGGACTGAGAGCAATAGCATCCCACACAATTGTGTTCAGACCTCACCACGAGTCTCTTTCCAGGACACAATCATCTGCAAAACGCTCCCGCGTCATCACTACACCCTCACTCTGCTATCAGCCGTCGAGAAGCAATACCGGCTTCCGGCGGAGAAGATTACAGTTCACCAATCCCGGGGACGAAAAATTCCAGTGATGTGCGAGTCGCTTGAGGCAATGTCGAACAGTAAGGATCGGACCCAGGTAAGGCCTGTCACATCTGACGTTTCTCTGCCTCAAACGCCTCCGCACTGTGTCGGTGGTGATTGGCCTATGGTGATTTCCAGTGCTTGTCTGTGCAGTTTCCATAAACCTAGTAGAACCATTTTGCAGGTGAGGATATATAATCTGCTGGTTTTGCCTCAGCATTGTCACGGGCGGTCTTCCACTGCGAGGACGGTCGGCTGTGCATTCAGTGGATTGGACTCGTTGCTGCAGGCGGTATATTGTTCGAACATGAACAGAACTATGATATCCAACATGTCTTTCAGTCTGGTCAGCATTCAGTATTCAAGTTTGGTCTCTCTGCTCCCTTGATAATGGTGGAGGTTGCTACTGTCGAAACGTGAATGAGTCGGTGTATGTTCGGTGACTCTACTTATAGGGATGACATCTCGTGATGCAAGTGCATTGTCATTTTCATGAAATGCACACCAAAAATCTCGTCCAATCATTACTTTAGTAACAACGTTTTCACGACGTGTTTCTTTTTATCAAATACAAAACCTGAAACCAAATTTTCTTAAACTGTGGCCACGAACCAGATCTAGGTAACACATAAAAAGTGAAAAAATAGAAACTAAGACGAAACATAACTTAACATAAAATTTCTCAGATGTTGTATCGCCACTTACAAACCTTTTAGAGGTAAAGGTAAAATTCCAGAGGGATATCAGTTGTCAGTCTGCTCTTGAAAATGTCAAAGCCATGCCCATGAATTTAGCAATATTGCAGGCACCAAAATTGGAGATAGTTTATGCCAGTGATGTAGGTGCAAGTGCTGTCCTGATTCAAGAGGAAGATGCAGGAATTGAACGTCATTTTTAAAAACTTTTCCAAGACATTTGACAAGCAGCAAAGGAATTATTCTTCCATTGAGAAAGAGACATTAGGCCTTTTCATAGTTCTACAGTATTTTGAAGTGTATCTAGGTACCACTGCATTATCAACTGCAGCGTTTACAGACCACAATCCATTGACTTTTCTTCATTAAGAATCAAAGACTTATGGAATGGAGTTTAACCTTGCCAGGGTTCATTTTTTTTATCAGAGACGTTAAAGGCAAAGACAATGTTTGTCCTGAGGCACCTTCCAGGTTGTAAATATGTTACGTCAGAACTATCCTGACAGAACGTCGTCGACAAGCTCGCCGATTGTGGTGTCTAAATCATGTCTGCAACTGTAATTTGGTGGGGAAGTGTCGTTTTTACAGATGAGTTCAGGTTTAACATTACCGTTGATGGACGTCAACGTGCCTGTAGAAGGGTGCGCGAACGTAATGCACAAGCCTGTGTCTTGGATATTAATCGCGTTGGCGATGATTCCATGATGATTTGGGGTGGAATAACAACATGTCAAAGAACCCCTTTTGTGATTTTTCAGGGCAACGTAATCGGTGTGGGCTAAAGGGATCAGATTACTTGACCTGTGGCAATTCCTTTTCTGCAACGTCATGGCCGTGGGTTAACATTCCAACAGGACAATGCCCACCCTCATACGGTAAAGGTTGCTATGGATTTCTTACAACACCACAACGTTGACGTTGCCCAGCATGTTTGGGACGAGACAGATTGACGTCTACACCGTCTTCTTCATCCTCCCTCATACAGCAAGGGTTTGCATGTATTTCTTGCAACACCATAACGTTGACCTACTGTCGTGCCCTGCAAATTCACCGGATCCCTCCCCGATAGAGCATGAGATGAGATGGATCGACGTCTACGTGGTCTTCCTCAGATAACGTCCTTGGCCTTGCAACAGAATTTAGCATAGTTTGGCGTGACATCCCGCAAAGCCTTCCTTGTACGTTTGATATGCTCTATACGTCGTCGATGCACTGCTGTTCTCAATGCCGATGGAGGCATTATTGAGCATGTGACATGGTCGTTTGACCCCTTTCTCATTTGTGGACTAGTTATGATTGACTTTTCAATTGAAATTCTCTATACTTGTTATGGTCTCATGATCCCTCCATTAAAGTTTATATGTACTTTTGACATAGTTACCCTACTTATCAACTGGGATAATATTGTTACAGTGTACAGTTTAAGTGGCTGGCATATAGTTACTGTGTTGACGACACACACACGGACACACAGGGATTTACTTGAGTTGTCATCATTCGGCCTATCTGCATATGTATACTTCCTCTTCCTAAGTCCAACATTGACCTCTCATCGTGTAACATTCAATATAACTGTTTGTCACTCTCAAACCAAGACGCAATGGCGCACACGCATAGGGAGTGAATTGTTCTATACCTGTCAAATCACTACGTGTATTTCCTCTTTTATCTCATGATGAGTCTTGGTGCACGTATGTAGCGCAGTAACCATACGATCACGCTTGGCCCCCCTCTCTAAGAAGCAAGTGGTAACATAGGGATGATAATGCGACAACATGACACACAGCTTTAAAAAAAAAGCAGCTTTGTCAAGATTTCTTGAAAATTAACACGTCTCCTATCTAGTCTTGTTTTCTAGTCATCGCATATATCTACTGTTATTAGGAATTGATCTTTTAGTTTTTGTATTTTCATTATTAAAAGTGTTTGCTAAGTACGTAAAACTATATACTTTGCGTTATTTAGATTCGAATTTTCCACATTAACCAAGAGTTCTGTGTTCACAATAAACTCACACAAGGCTCATGTGTCGAATCCGTTACTTTATGAAGTTTCGCTGTCAATACTGGGACTAACAGAAACTAGTTGTAGTAATTTAGAGTAATGAGGTGAATGAAATCAGTTGAGAGAAATACAGGACAAGTAGCATTTTTTAACACTAATAACGCTTGGGATGATAAAATAAGGGTCTAGTGATTATTTGACGTGGTTGTAAAATGATTACAATCAAAGCTAGGGAGACTGGTAATGTAATCCACTGAGAAAGGCACAATTTTTCCCGTAGATAGTAGGACTAATTATCATGTACGAGCCGTGGACTTTCAAAATTGGGACGACCATTTAGCTCATTGTTTGAATTGACTAGACTAATTAAAGACATGTGAAATTTCACTGTCAAAATTGGGAATTTATATAAACCCGTCAACAATGTTATACGTATGTGATATATTCTTTGAGGTGAGGTTAGGCATGAAAACACGCACGGTCATTCATATGTTGTGGTAAGCTTATATTTCAGCCCTAATGCTTTGTTCGTATTTTTACAACTGAGAATGCTTGAATTCTGATACTAACCCTAAATTGCGTTATGTAACGAAAGTTAAACAGATTATCGATTAACGATTAGATGTATATGCATTTCTAAACTTGACATCAGTGTGAGTACACTTAAACAATTTCGAAAATACTGACACACTTCTGGCAAAAAATATATAAATAAATAAAATAAATGCAGTCCTTTCAGTTCCCAGGACACCAGCATGCAACATCACCAGTGACAAGGACACAGAGATTCTAACCCTGCATGAAGCGGTGACACTGACCGTGGACATTACTGCGTATTACGATATCCGGGGCTCCCACTGTTCAGTAGATTCAAACTTCACTCTGCAGACAGGTGACGTCTCGCAATTACTACATGTTGGTGACCAAGGTCTTTCACCAATAACATTCAATATGACTGAAACACACTTGGGTGAGGTAAGGCTGGTATTCAACTGTCAAGTCCAACACTGGAATCTCAGCTGCGGCGGTGTGACCCGACTCAACAACAGTGAGTTACATTAAAACTCAAATGCTAACGAGGAGTATGTTATCACAAGTACTTCTTTGATTGCGATCCGTAATACGTAGCAGTACCACCTATAATGCAGGGCATGTTTTTCACCCTATTACGCCTTTTAGACTGCGTGCAGTCTGGATCAGTATTGAGTTTTCTTTTACACTGACGTTCCACACTGCATTGCAGCTGAGTCTTCGTTCTGATTGTTTTATTCAAAGTAAACCAACATATGTCTGTTTTCTGACGTATTGTCTGACCTTGTCTGAATACTCCGTTTGCAGAAGATAAAGCAATTGGACAAATAGCCACAAGCTCAACTATAGTTATTATTGCTGGAGTTGTCGGTGCCGCATTGTGTCTCATCGTCCTCGCCATCATCATTTTCCTTGTCGTCAAAAGAAAGATAAACTGATTTGAACACGAGTCACTCTTCTTATCATCCTAATATACTTTTGAGAGTGTGGGGTATGTCACAACACATGTGTCACTATGCAAGCGAATGAGCGGTCACATGTTGTAAACCGGTAACATTTAATGAGTGAGGATATATCTCAAAATACCTAATGTTAACATGTCACTATGAGATACGAAACTAACTTTCCTCACAAATATTGATCCAAATTTGAATGATAACGACTCTTTAGGATTGCTTTGTAATTACACGCTGAATATGTGACATGGGAATATATTCAAAACCTGCACTTGCAAGCCACAATTTTCGGTGCAGGTGTGGGTGTAGAAATTTCTTGCTTTGTAAATGACAACTGACGCTCACTGTTTATCCATATAATGGCATCACTCCTTAAATGTGCATAAATTAGCAACCTCAGGAAGCTGAATGTTTCTATGTTTCTTTCTTGTTGGGTTAACAGGTATCTGAATTAACAGTACGCCCCCCTTCTGGAGGAAGTGGGCAGCAACCTGTGCACAATGTTGCAGTCAACTCTGGAGGATCTGCCTCTGGTAATAGCCAATACGTCCATGCACTGCATGTTCATTTTGGGTGCAAATCAGGTATTGTAGGTGTCACCTATTAATCATATAACAGAATCATCACACGCGATAGGTCACAGAAATATATATGTTCAATCGGTCTGCAGCCAAATCCCCTGTTGACAAAATCCCCCCAGGGAAAAACAACAACCTTGGACCCCCTTAGGACAAAAAAACAACAACACGTAGAACAAGAAAACCGAATTAATAATGAAGGAAAAAAACTATTTAGCCGGCATCACACTTACAATGAAAAATAGCAAAAATTGGATTTTTAATTCAATACATATACGAGACAGACAGACAGATGACAACCTTTACGTTATGGTATCAAGGAGAATGCCTCTCTAGTTCCTATAATATCACAAAAGCCACCTATATTGTCAGTAATAAAGGTGTATATCACACTGTTGTGTTCACATCATACTTGTTTTTACAAGTTTTTTTTATCTGGCCTCATTGACTGATTATATACATACAGGGTTTTCAGTAAATCTAATTATCACTTCACATGCTGTATATCACTCTTCTGTGTTCATATCTCAGTGTTTGGGGATTTTGCCCAAAGGTTCTTATTTATTTTAGGGGGATTTGTTTCCTAATTGGTTTTGTTCTACAATCGCTCCGTCGTTCTAGTACACCACACAATTCGTATCAGCCATTTCGTTCTAGCTGAAACACATCGTAGATGGAAATATGAATCACATAATTTCAGCTTGGTTTTATCACTCCATTTGTTTGTCTTGTCAAGTCACGATATGGCTGAAATATTGCCAATGTGACCGTATATTTTAACTCAGTCAGTCGTTCGTCTTGAGTCTATGTGCTAATATTAGATTTTCAGAAACAAATAGACTTTGCTAATTTCATCTAACTGTTTCAGGTGGTGATCACCTGCATCCTGAAGCTGGAGGAGAATATACGGCTCTGGATAGAAGTGCTGTCCAACCTTCAAACATATACGAACCTCTGACAACATACGAACAGATATCCAATATGTGAAGCGTTAAAAGTCTACGAAGACACCATATACCGCAATTTGACTTTGCATATGAACACATTCTCACCTTTGTACGAAAAACATTACAAACATCTTGAAAAACATTGCGATTTAGACTTATTACCAAACTCAATAATAATTACAATATAATATGTAAAACAAAGACCATACTGAAACGATATAATGTGCAGTAGACAAGGGTGAAAACCTCCAGTATGTTGATAGACAAATGTATATCGATCACGTGACCACATTATATTGTTGGACAAGCATGCGTATGTGTATGAATCCCATTCTATATAGAAGTAAATACACATGAGTAATATACTCAGAGCGTTTCCCTGAAAAATTAAATGTGCGAAAAGTCGATCTCTTAAACTTTTCCCTGCTAGGTGTGTCGTGACACCGGTTTATTCCCAATATGACTACTCCTAGTAATATGAATACCCGGCCAATACACAACTTGTCTCTGTCGAGTGTTGTTTTAATTACTTGCTCTCAAAAAACTTTAAAAGTTCTTGTTTGATTTGAGAGAAATATTAACGTGGAAAAGTTCTCTGCAGTTCGAAGAATCCCTACATGCGATGTCACCAGTGTCAAGGACAGAGGGACGCTTACACTGCATGTCGAAATGATCCTCAAAGTAGACACACTGCCCATTACTATGTACGAGGCGCTTTCTGTCCTCTTTCTCAGAATCAGCATAGTATGCACTGTTTAGGTAAATCGAACAGAAACCACAATCATCGGTTCAACCCTGCTGTACTCCGAAAGTATATTTGCAATGCAGTTTCGTTTGTGATTCTGTCAATCCAGAGCCTCTTCAGTTTCTCTCCTTTGCTTGATATCATTCTCACATTCCAGTAGCAGGAAGAGCTGTGTCCATGCCCTAAAATACTGCATATTGACTGTGTATTTTCAAAATAGTCAAAATACGTTATATACTGATAGTAGATGCACTGTTACGTTGTGACTGCTTTGAAATACCTATATTTAGAATATAGGTGATATTTTCTTGGAAATTTTGACCGACTTCTAACAACATGGTGGTTACGCAGCATTTCCTACATAAAACGGCGAAAATAAAGCCTTCCCTTTGAAAACGACGCCTCACTTTTAAATCTGGTGTTTTTTTTTAGTTAACATTCAAATTTGCTGCGCTTTATGAAGTAAGAAGTATATAATCTGACATTGCCAACTTCAGTAAGTGCCCGTGTGCTGGTATCTAACCATACCTGATAAAGATAAGTGTCCTACTACTGCCACTTTTATTTGCCATTATACACGCACAACAGAATTTCCAGTTTGGACCTACAGTGTGCATGATCTATACCGTGTGCTATTTGCCAACAGACATGCCATTTACCAGGCATCTTTTACATTAGGTACTTGCCCTATATCCTATGTCTCTAGGTACCTTAGACCAACAAACAAAATATTACAATAATCTATTCGAAACAGAAATAGCACATGGAACATAGAGAGACCATGCAATTTTCTAAGGTGTGCATTAACTACTGAGGAACCGAATACCTCCGTGATTATGTATTTAAACAACGACAGTTTAAAGCACGAGTGGGCTTCATCCCACTGTTGTGAACACTTGGATCATTCTTTGATCCCAATTCCAATGCCACGTGCAAGAATATGCATACGTTATAAAAAGGAGACACAAAATTTTAAAATCGACCAACGACAATCGCGTCAAGTTAGCGAAATCCAAAGCAAACTGTGATGCTATTCATCACGTAAGCACAAACCACAGTAGGTCCTGAATTATCAAAATCAAGGTAGTTGAGAGCGCCAGATTCTCGTGTCTCATACACTACCTGCAGTCCACTGGTAAAAGACGTTTCGAGTTCTAAGTGGGGAGTAATGATGACACAAAGGTTGATGATCACTTACTTGATAATATCATACGAGGCATATTTAAGTATCGTTTGCATAAGTGTAAGAATTATCCACGTGGTGTTACAAATATGTCAGGCTTTGGCACTAATTATACTGACACAATATTCCTGTAAAAAACGTGTTTAGAAATCTGCAAAGCCTGATTCAGAATTTTATGGAATATTAATATTTAACAACACATATCTGCAGCTGAACTTGATCTCACTGTCAAGTGTCCTCAGACAGCTCCTGTCTTCTCTAGCTTCACTTTGAAACCCATCCTTTGGTATCCTAACAGGATTATGACTAATTGCGCTCAATCTATACTCAGAAGTAAACGTTGATACGCCTTAGCGTATATTCATGGATATTCTTGTGAATAATTTTTCCCAACCAGAGCAAAAGTATCTTAAGAGGCATTTGTGGTGGTGTATTGCAAACAATAAGGCCCTAGTTCATGGCTGACAAATTAAAACCATGGACATCTGCCCAGCCAGTACACTACAGCCCGTATCGACAGAACTTGAATTTATGTAAGGTGATGTTTCACCTATGAAACACGTCGGGGATTATCGATATTTCAGACGTTATCCAAATCCTGCAACAAAGCCACAGGAATTCCACCAAATCCTTCCTCGGATATAGAATGATCTTAACGGGGCGAAGAAGTCTGGTCTGTTTCTATGCGCACACTGGCTTCTACCTACAATTATACTTTGTGTATAGGTTCTTCTTATGTATAAAGTTGCGTGTCACTTGCTTAATAACATTTTGCACCTACATCGGAATGTAGCATCTATTCTACACATGGATTATCGATAACAAGCAAAGTGGAAAACGACTAAAACCTAACCTGACATCAATGGCTTTCGTGAGATTTTGCCTAGGAATTATTAACCTTCAATCAACATATAAACAGACTCATCATGTTCATAAAGGTCATATTTTAGCCAACAGCTAAAACACTGTGATATTGTGTTGCTAATGATATTTCGTCTTTCCGTGTCGGCAGCATTCAAAGTACCCCTTAATATTTCACAGGAAATTTTTCTCCCCGATATGATTGTTATTTCTCATCGAAATGATTGCATGACTTTCCTTATGTACGATAGTCACGCTTAGTTACATGACATAACTTTCGAACAACACAAGCCGCCTTTTCCCTAGTTTTAATGCCACTAAATCTCTCTCTCTCTTTCGCTCTTTCTGTCAAACATCCTCTCTCTCTTCTCTTTGTCGTTGGCTCTCTCGTGGTCACAACAAAGGTCATGCATACATATGTATGTAAGAACATTTGGTATAGCGAAGTGCTATACACATCATGTTGACTTTAGTAAGGGAAGAAAGAACAATGTCATATCTCGTGTACAAATACACGTCAATATTGACTCATACCGGACAAGGAAATGTGATATGGATACTAAGCGTGTTACGACTGTATAACACATCTGAGAATGATGAATGCATCTGCTCTGTGTTGATGCTTGCTGATACCCACTACATTTTCCCGAACACTGTGTCTCATTATAGCGATTCATGAACACATACACTTTCATCGTATGACATGGTCACAATCCCATGCAAGTACAGTTGTTTAAGTGTTGTACGAAATAATACTTCACGGCATTCACTGAGAGAAACAACATTCAATCGTGGTATTAATTCATAGTCACTAAACGCCAAGAAGAAAGATTACCCTGAAAATAGGACAATTTAACACTTCTGAAAAAGGTGTACGTCACCTTAATATGAATGTTTTTGAAATTGTTTTTTGATTTGCATAAAGCTGTATTGTTCAACTTATAATGTCTAAGGTATATTTGACATTTTTCAGAAATTCAAAAGCGTAGGAGGCTAACGTTTCAGTTGGCGTTTGGTATACATATGCATTAACACAGCAGATGTGGCGTGTTGCAGTCGGTTGCCGAATTTCTGTTGCCTTGACGGAAATCGCGCTATTACTTATTTGCGCATTCTGTAATCATGCAGCATTTACATGCCTCTTGTCAGCCAATGATGATTTTTTTGTATCACAACATAACCTTTTATTCCGGATCCGTTTTTGTCACATTATGAGGATAGGTGTAACCAGATAAGTAATTTTATTTTGAAATCGAAAACTGAGAGTACATCACGTTTTGCTCATAACGGATGCTGAAGCCTGTCAATAATTATACGTCTCCCATTATTGGTGTTAGTAGTTTCAGCTTGTGTTAGATTTTATTAGTCCAGTGATATCTTCGTGGATAGCGTTTCCGGTAGTTAATTGCGCGTTTCTGGAAACTTCGCATGACTGTGAGGGGGACAAGATGTCTCTGTGATCCACATTACACTACGACTGTATGCTACAAACGTGGCCACAGTAGCCATTTTCATTTGGGGCAAAGTAATCCATAAGCATTATGTAATGTTGTTGAAACGTTTCTTCTCAAGGGTGTTGTAAAGCAAGCCACAGAGACTGTTTGTAAGGCTATGCGAAGAAATTCTAACTCATGCTATAGTAATAAATTCTGCATTGATTATAGGAGCAGATATCCACACTTTATTGCGAAGTGCCGGTTTCGGAGTGAAACGTTATTGTGTTTGGGCGTTTCATTGAGGGATAATTTGCAAACTTTCTCTGTCGTGTCCAATCCACCAATCTGGCTATTCATTTAGGTGATGACTTGGTGGCAAGTTCAAGGGTGTACTTTGCACAAGACTGCAGGTGCACACAGGTGCTCTTCGTGCAAGGCATAAAATTGTATTGATATGTGAGACAAATCATGAGCGGTACTGATTGATTCAGTTGATTGTATTCTGTACTTTAGAATCCGTTACCCCTTCAAAAAATCGCTGTATTTCTGTAACATGCTCTATTCCGAAGAGTTACCTCCCTTCCGCCATTATGTTCATGACTTGAACAGGGAAGGAGTTCAATGTTTTACATTTGACACCATCTCGCAACGTTGGTAGGGTCTCTCGAAAGACGTCGGTTGGGTACGCATACACTGGTTAGACATCACGTGAGGCAAACAGAGGATTTCACCGTTTCACTGTTTTATTTAAAAGGGATACGTCAGAATATGAGGCAAATTGTGAGGATAGCCACTGAACGAATAGTAATAGGAGAGAGTAAATAGGATCCACGTTCCATGGAAGTCATGACTCAGGTAAGCATATTATATTTTTCAAATTTCGTCTCCACCCATGGACGAATATCATGATCCTCATTTCTGAGTGGATATTGTATAACTCTCCAATCAGCATTGATTAAGCTCCTGTGTGAAATAGAAGCGTGGCCTTCTAAACATATGTCTGACAGCATGAAGACAATCGGCAATTCAGAAATGAAGTTAAAGTGACCCAACAATACCTTTTCGGTCTCCTCGACATCCCAATAGAATGTGTTGTGAAGAGAATGTAACACGAATGGTCTTATTTACTCGAACTTACCTCTCATGTAATATCCTACCCACCATCTTGTCAGATATTACAAATGTATGAGGATTAAATAACCTAGGCCACAATAGCACCAATGACACATTCCGGTAAAGACGGCGGCGTGAAGTAACTATTTGGACAATTTTAGTCATATAATATAAGTGAAGTACAAGTACATTCATGTTACTTTCAACATTTCCAACTATTTTAACTGTGCACTATGTCTAAAATATATATTTGAACAATAGTGAGTGAGTGAGTTAACATTTAACGTCACATCGGCAGTATTGCACCCATATCGTGACGAGAGCATTCTTAAAAAAGGAATCTATGTATATGATAAAAACCTGTCGACGAAGGACAGTAAAACAACTAAAATATCACAATAAGAAATAAAACTAGCGTGAAAAGTTAAAACTAATATTCCTATTCTGACAATACAATATAAAAACAGGCTATATAGATCACCAACAACTGAAGGTAGATCACCATACTAGGGGCCATGGGGACTTACAGTACTTCTGCTCCCTGCATGATCCCTAGCTGGATTTACATCATCCCCTCAGTTGATGGTGATTGTAAGCAAGATTAGCCACAAATTAGAATGACACATATTCTACGGCTAAGACAAAATGGAAGATCAAATTTGACTTCAAATGTTTTGGGACTTACGTATCCTCTCAGGAGGACAATAATTTTACAGTGCTTTAACCCCCCTCGAGGATACAGCCACTAACACTCTAAGTTACTAATTCAAACTTCCAAGCATAAAATATTCATCTATTTACAATTCATTTAGCAAATCTAATTCTTTTAAAAATGCAATAATTAAATGAGAGCTAACATAATTAAAAAGATCCTTCAAAGTTCGTGAATTAAAATATTTATCCCTTGTGATGGAGTATTCAACACAGTCAAGCAGGACATGCTTGACTGTGATTCTTTCATCACAAGGGATACAAAACGGAGGATCTTCACCTTTTAATAAATACTCGTGAGTATACCTCGTATGGCCAATGCGACATCGTCGCATAATGACCTCCTCAAATCTGGACTGACAACCCAAGTAAGTATAACCGATATAAGGTTTTATTTCATGTAATTTATTTATACCCACTTGGGTGTCCCACTTCTTCTGCATCAGATCACGGATATAAGATCTTATTGCAGCTTTATAATCTGAGTATGGAATAAGAAGTGGTGTCACAGATTTGCTGAGTGCTGCTTTAGCAGCAAGATCGGCTATTGTGTTACCAGAAATGCCAACGTGACTAGGTAACCAACAAAGAACAATGTCGCACTGGCCAGTAGCAAGATTATTGTACAATTCAATAATTTCTATCAAAAGTGGATGTTTACAAGAAATATTTTTAATAGCCTGAAGGCAAGAGAGAGAGTCTGAATAGATTATATACTGTTTATGTTTAGGGTGTCTTTGAATATATTGAAGAGCAGTTAATATGGCGTTTGCTTCTGCAGTAAAAATAGAGCTGTTATCGGGAAGTCTAGAAGATATTGTTCTCGATCCAATGACAGTGGCACAAGCTACTGCACCACCGTCCTTGGATCCATCTGTAAATAAGGGTTTGTAATTGCTATATTTATGTTTTAATTGATTATATTCTTGTTTATATTGTAATTCATTAGTTTCTGATTTTTTAAATGAAGTTAATGTTAGGTCAACTTGTGGCCTAACCAACTGCCAAGGAGGAGAAGAAAGGAGACGGGAGGGAGCTAAGTTTTCCAACTCAATTCTGGCCGAAGAAAGAAAGAGTTTAATTCTGTGTCCTAGAGGTGGAACAAGAGAAGACCTCTTGTCATACACATTTTCGTAAAGCGGATTGAACACACAGTCATAGGCTGGATTAGATTTATTAGAATATATACACCTGGAAATTAATCAAGCAACACCCCAATTTTTTCTATTGGAGCAACTTTGAAGTGTTCTGACAATCAAAATATGCCGGGTTGATATAGTTTGACACTTTTTTATTCAACAGACGATCTCTGACAAACAACTTAAAGGGAAAAAGTATCAAGACTTTGCTTTATTGCAACGAAATCCAAATTCTTAAAACTGTCTTAAATTCATGAAAAAATGGACACAATTTACTATTCATCCACAGACGTTGTTGTCAGGTGTATTAACACAAATGTCACATGGAAAGAAAGAACAGTCATCTGAGAGTCTGCACACCGACTTTCATCAATATCTAGTGTGTCCTCCCTGCGCACGCACCACCGATTCCAGACGCCTCCTCATTCCTTGGATGAGTCTCCGGATCTGATTCTGGGGGATCCTGTTCCACTCCTCATGCAGGGCAGCCGTCAATTCGTTGAGATTATGGACTGGTGGGTCTCTCTGCCTCACACGATGGCCAATAAAGTCCCACAAATGTTCAATGGGGTTGAGGTCAGGGCTCATGGCAGGCCATGGAATTCTGTCAATTGCATTTTGCCGCAAAAAATCATTTACAGCATGCGCCCTGTGAGGTCTAGCATTGTCGTCCATAAATATGGGTCTCGTTGCCAGAGGATGGTTCTCAAAATGAGGTACCACAGCCCTGTCAAGAACCTCCTGTTGGTAACGAACACCGTTAAGGTTGCCACGGATGGTAATGATATCCAACTTGCAGTTCATGGAAATGCACCCCCATACCATAACGGAACCTCCCCCAAAGGCCACAGTCTCCTGGATGTTCCGTGGAGCCATTGCTGTGTTCCTCTGCCTCCAGACCCGAGTACGACCGTCCACCATGTGCAGCAAGAACCGGCTCTCATCTGAGAAATGGACCTTCCTCCAAGAGACAATGTTCCAGTGCAAACGGTCATTACACCAGGCCAGTCGGGCTGCTGGAGACAGTCTGGGTCGCTTGATTGGCCTCCTTGCCCGGTATCCTGCAGCTTTCAGACGATTCCGAACAGTCCTGTTCGAGATGGGTCTCCCTGGAAGCCACTCCTGTCTCAACCGAGAGCTCGAGTCGAAGGACCTGCGCCGTACAAGTCTCAGTAAAGCCCTGTCCTCCCGGACTGTGGTCTTCCTGGGTCTTCCTGGTCTCGGCAGGTCTTTAACTTCATTAGTGGCCCGGTATTTTTTCAAAAGTTTTGAAATTATGGAATGATGTCGTCCGATTTGAGTCCCGATTTGTCTTAGAGACATACCAGCATTCCTCATGCCGATTATTTGCCAACGAGTGGCCTCTGATAATTTCCTACGTGCCATGACATTGAAATGAATGAAAAACCGAATGCAATCGACAACCTGCGCTTGTAAACACCCCAGGGAAAAAGTGCATTTTTCGAAAGTTGAGGTTAAAGCAATGCACGTGCGCTGTGCAAGCTTCACGCGCGTCATATCAACCCATGAAAAGCTCATGCTGTATGTCAATACATCAAAATTGAATAATCAATCATCAAAATTACTTCGTTAAACTTTGTTAAGTTTTTATGTGTCTTTGAATTTGGTGTTGCTTAATTAATTTCCATATGTATAGTTTAGGAATGTATTGTAAAGACAATTTTATACGGCGTTGTGAAAGAGATGATTCATCAGCCTCAACATAGAGACTGGCAACAGGTGAGGTTCTAAAAGATCCAAGACAAAGTCTTAGACCTTGGTGATGGACAGAATCTAATAGTTTGAGGTTGCTTTTACAGGCTCCACCATACACAATGGAGCCATAATCAAGTTTAGATCGTACCAATGATATGTATAAGTGAAGGAGGGTAACTTGATCCCCTCCCCACTTTGAATTTGAAACAACCTTTAACAAATCTAGTGCCTTCAGACATTTAGCTTTAAGGGATTTAATGTGTGGCAAGAAGGTTAAATGAGAATCGAAAATTAAACCCAGGAACTTGGCCTCCTTTACAACCTTGATGGGAGTGCCATTTAAAGATAGTTCAGGGTCCTTATGCGGCTTATATTTTCTACAAAAATGTATGCAATTAGTTTTGGATTTAGAAAATTTGAAGCCATTTTCAAGACACTATTTATTTATTTTGTTCAAACATAACTGCAGTTGTCTTTCAATAGTGTGCATATTTTTACCACGACAAGAAATATTAAAATCATCCACAAATAATGATCCATCAATTGAATCATTTAAAACCTTGGATAAACTGTTGATCTTAATACTAAACAAAGTGACAGACAAAATACTACCTTGAGGGACACCCTGATCCTGATTATAATGATCAGACAGGGTAGAACCTACTTGGACTTGAAATTGCCTGTCTTTTAAAAACTCTGATATAAAAAGAGGCAAACGACCTCTCAATCCAAATTCATGTAAATCCCTCAAAATACCATGCTTCTAGGTCCTATCATAAGCTTTCTCAAGATCAAAGAAAATTGATACAGCATGTTGTTTATTTACGATTGCATTTTTCACGAAGGATTCTAAGCGTACCAAATGATCAATGGTACTGCGATTTTTCCTGAAATCCTGATTATTGGTTTCAAGATACCAAACTAATCTATTATTCACCATACGTTCCATGGTTTTACAGACACAGCTAGTGAGAGATATCGGTCTGTAATTGGAAGGATCTGTATGATCCCTGCCAGGTTTTGGTATTGCGACTACAGTGGCATTACGCCATGAAGGAGGAAATGCTCCAGACGTTCATATTTTGTCAAATATATCTAAAAGTGCGACCAGACATGGTTCAGGCAAATGTTTCAGTAGCTGATAATGAATATTGTCATCACCTGCTGCAGTGTCATGAGCTTGGTCAAGAGCTGTATATAACTCATGTAATGAGAAAACTTCATTATAATTTTCACCATTATTTGATTCGAAATTAAGTTTTTTCTTTTCCTGTTGTTTCTGATATCTCTGAAACTCAGGGACATAATTTGCCGATGAAGAATTTTTGGCAAGTGTTTCGCCAATTTTATTTGCAATATGAGACTTGTCAGTAATTAAATTATCACCATCTTTGAGATGGTGAACTGAAGATTTAGAACCTTTACCTTTAATTCTTTGAACCATGTTCCATACCTTGGACATTGGCGTGCGCGAATTAATCCTGGAAACGTAGTTCCTCCAAGATTGCCGTTTGTTGTGTTTGAAGGTACGACGGGCTTTCGCATTGAGGATTTTAAACTTATTCAAGTTGTGGACAGTTGGATGATAGCGGAAATAATTTTCCGCCTTTTTCCTCGCTTTTCTGGCTTGCCTACAATCGGAATTGAACCATGGTTTCCGTACATGTGGAGCAGTAGAAGACCTTGGTATACACTCATCAGTTATTTCATTTAAAGTGTCAGAAAAAAGCCGAATAGGATCAGTTACTTCACTGAAACACTGCGGCCGTAGTTTAGATGTGCATAACGTTTTAAATAACGACCAGTCTGCCTTGGAAAAATTCCATCTTGTATAAGATGGAGAATCAGATGGATTAGGTGCTGTTAAGATAGTTGGAAAGTGGTCACTTCCACAGAGGTCATTGTGGACTGACCACTCAAATTCATTTAGTAGAGACGGGTCTGCAAGAGACAGATCCAGAGAAGAGTAGGTGCCAGTTGCAGGGTGCAGATAAGTGCTTGAATCATCATTGTATATACACAAGTCATTATTGGCTATAAAATCTTCCAGTATTTTACCTTTAGAGTTTGTGTTTGTACCACCCCAAATCGGGTTATGTCCATTGAGATCACCCATTAAAATACAAGGTTTAGGAAGTTGGTCATAGAGAGCTTGAAGATCAGACTGCTGGAGTGCTGAAGAAGGTGAAATATATAAAGAGCATAGTGTAAAGGTAACGTGAAGAGTTAGTCTCACTGCAACAGCTTGGAGACTAGTTGTGAGTGTTACAGGACTATGGATACCATCCTGTTTTACAAGAATTGAAGACCCTCCAGTGGCCCTATCACCTGGAGGTGAAAAACAATTATATGAAGTGAACTGACGTAGATCAAAAGCGTCTGTCTCCTTCAGATAGGTTTCCTGGAGACAGAAAGCGGATGGTGCAAAATCCTGGACAAGTAGCTGTAACTCGTTGAAATTGGTCCTTAGGCCTCTACAGTTCCACTGTACAATATTTTTGCAATTGATTATGGTTTGGGCGGGTTGATTGGGGATCTACCCCGTACTTTTTTTGAGGGCGACAAGCTGTGTGCCCTTGATTGGACGTTTTCGGACACGTCCATGTCCTCAAGTGATCCGTATTTATTATAAAGCTTAATTCTGTTTTCAGACCCTTTTGGGGCTCTGCCACTTTGCTTTTTTGAAGAATCAGGCATAGGTTTAGTTTTTCCTTTAGGAATTTGTTGGACATTTGACAAAGATTGAGACCTTGCAGGTGGCTGTGATGATGAATCCGAAGCTGGCCCTGATTGACTTTGCGACATGCGAGGAAGTAGCTCAGCGGTCTGAGTGGAAATAGCGGGTGAAAAAACCTCTGGGGAATCAGTGTGCACCCAAGTCAAGTTTGTTTGAGCAGCTGAAGAAGACGTAGAAGCCTTAGAGGATGGTTCCGATGATGGTTTTGTTTTAGAAGCATATGTTTCTTGTGGATCGCATCTTTGAACAAGTTGTTTCGCTTCGGCAAAGCTGATATTTTGAGTAAATTTTAGTTTGTTTATTTCCATCTGGTACTTCCAAATCGGACACTCTTTTGAGAAAAACGAATGGTCTCCTGAACAATGGGTGCATTTCTTGTAATTACTGTCACAATCTTCTGTTGTGTGGGTCTTCTCACCGCAGTGAGCACACACAACAGACAATGTGCAGGAATTTACACCGTGACCATACTTTTGACACTTGAAACATCTGAGTGGATTAGGAATAAACGTTTCCACTTTGATGTGACAGTAGCCGGCCTTTATTGATTTTGGAGCCGTTGGAGTGGAAAATGAAAATAAATAGGTGTTGGTTTGTTGGATCTGGTTGTTTCTTCGGGTTGTGAAACGTTTCACAAATAACACACCTTGGTCCTTCATCTCTGCAGCGATGTCAATTTCCAGCATATCCGCAAATAGTCTATCACGGTCTCTCACAATACCCTTACTAGTGTTAAGAGTACGGTGAGGAGAGACTGACACTGGAATGCCTACAAATGATTTTGTTGAAAGGAGATTGGTTGCCTGTTGCCTCCTATTACACTCAACAAGCAAAGAACCTGTTCGTATACGTCTAACGTTTCTAACATCACCTGCAATACCCTGTATGCCTTTTGATACCGCAAAAGGGTTCAGCTTTAACGGAGTGTTGTCAGTGGTCTCAATTACAATAAACCGTGGCCAGTAGTCAATGGATGTGGACAGTCCTTGGTCTTCAACATCAGGATCAGTAGTATCAAGAGGACGTTTTGTTTTTTTGAGGGGAGTTTCGTAAGCCATGGTAAGTTTATATTGTTTCATCATCCGAGCTCCCCACCCGCCACGGAGTATCACAAGGACAATGCTAAAAGCAGGCGGGTTTCCTGCCTGCAGCACCAAGGATACCCGGATGGTACACTCAAGCAGAATAACACAAAAGTATTTATTCCACTTGATTGGCCCATGAGCCACTGCCTTCTGGACATAGGACTCTAGGCAAGTTACGAAATTTGAATTGTACAGTCGAAATACAAATGAATCATCATGAAGCCAAGACAAAAAATTACATATTTTCTCAAATTTGTGAACAACATTTACATGTACAGGGCTTAGCATGACCAGCCGATTGGTTGAAGCGGGCCCATTCAACCACCCGTCTAGGTGAAGTCAGGGCCAAAGTGGTGTGTTCAGCAATAGGAGCAATAGTCCTGCTCCCATGCTCTCAACCACCAGGATCCCTTCCTCCACCGACACAGGGCCGCAACCCACGGCAAACGGGTTGGTGGACCAAATATCCCCCCGGGTCCACTACGGGGGTGTCGGCGAGCTCTTGGCGTTACCCAGCACCCACCACGAGGAGGTGGCTCGCCACGGGTGCCAGACATTGTTTTGGATCCAATGACAGTGGCACAAGCTACTGCGCCACCGTCCTTGGACCCATCTGTAAATAAGGATTTATAATTGCTATATTTATGTTTCAGTTGATTATATTCTTGTTTATACTGTAATTCATTCGTTTCTGATTTTTTGAGTGATGTTAATGTTAGGTCAACTTGTGGCCTAACCAACTGCCAAGGAGGAGAAGAAAGAAGGCGGGAAGGAGCGATATGGTCCAGCTCAATGCTAGAAGCAGCAAGAAATGGCTTAATTCTGACCCCAAGAGGCTGAAGAAGGGAAGACTTTTTGTTATACAAATCTCCATAGGGAGGATTAAAAACACAATTAAATGCGGGGTTAGACTCATCAAAAGCTAATTTTGTAATGTATTGTAAATGTAGTTTGATACGACGTAAGTTGAGAGAAGGCTCATCAGCTTCGACATATATACTGTCGATAGGAGAGGTTCTAAAGGAACCAAGACTAAGTCTTAGGCCTTGGTGGTGCACAGGATCAAGTAGTTTTAGGTTGCTTTGACAAGCGCCACCTGGACGATGGAGCCGTAATCAAGTTTAGATCGGATCAGTGATCTATATAAGTGGAGAAGGGTAGATTGATCCCCTCCCCATTTTGAATTTGAAACTTCCTTTAATAAATCGAGTGCCTTCAGACATTTGGCTTTAAGGGATTTAATATGCGGCAAAAAGGTCAAATGTGAGTCGAAAATAAGTCCCAAGAACTTGGCCTCCTTGACGACTTTGACTGGGGCACCACTGAGAAATAGTTCTAGTTCTTTATGGGGTTGGTATTTACGACAGAAGTGTATACAATTAGTTTTTGATTTAGAAAATTTAAAGCCGTTTTCAAGACACCATTTATCAATTTTGTTTAAACACAGCTGCAGTTGCCGTTCAATAGTATACCTATTCTAACCGCGGCAAGAAATATTAAAATCATCCACAAATAAATATCCATCGATTAAATCGTTTAAAACTTTAGATAAACTGTTGATCTTGACGCTAAAAAGAGTGACAGACAAAATACTGCCTTGTGGAACACCCTGATCCTGATTATAATGATCAGTCAGGGTAGAACCCACACGGACTTGAAATTGCCTGTTATTTAAAAATTTAGCAATGAATTCAGGAAAACGACCTCGCAAACCGAAATCATGTAAATCTCTCAGTATGCCATATTTCCAGGTTGTGTCATATGCCTTCTCAAGATCAAAAAAGATAGACACAGCATGTTGTTTATTAATCAGTGCGTTTTTCACAAATGATTCTAAACCCACTAAGTGATCGACAGTACTTCTGTATATCTGTATATCTGTGATAAGATTATTAGTTTCCAAGTACCAAACAAGTCGATTATTTATCATGCGTTCCATGGTCTTGCAAACACAGCTAGTTAATGAAATCGGACGATAATGGGATGGATCCGTATGATCACGTCCAGGTTTAGGTATTGGTACTATTATGGCATCACGCCATGAAGAAGGAAATTTCCCGGAAGTCCAAATATCATCAAATATTGATAAGAGCGTCTCTAAACAGGATTCTGGTAAGTGCTTCAGGAGTTGATAATGTATGTTATCAGCTCCAGTAGCAGTATCATGAGCTTGATCAAGAGCAGTATGGAGCTCATGAATAGAAAATGTTTCATTATAATCTTCCCCATTATCAGAATTGAAATTAATAGTTTTCTTTTCTTCTTGTTTTTGATATTGCTGAAACTTAGGTATATAATTAGAAGAGGAAGAGTGTTTAGCAAGAGTTTCGCCCAGTTTATTCGCAATATCTGATTTATCAGTAAGTAATTGATCTCCATGTTTAAGATGATGGACGGTAGATTTAGTACCTTTACCTTTTATTTTCTGGACCATGTTCCACAATTTGGACATGGGTGTCCGAGAATTTATTTTAGATACATAATTTTGCCAAGATTGGCGTTTGTTCTGTTTAAAAGTACGCCGTGCTTTAGCATTTAAAATCTAAAATTTATTGAAATTATGCACCATAGGATGGCGACGGAAATAATGTTCTGCTTTTATCCTTGTCTTCCTAGCTTGTTTGCACTCATCGTTGAACCATGGTTTTCTTATGTGTGGAACTACAGAGGACTTTGGTATACACTCATCAGCTATGAATTCAGTTGATCAGAAAAAGATTTAATAGCATTAGGAACGTCAATAAAACGTTCCGGTGTAAGTTTCTCCGTACACAGTGTTTCATATAAAGCCCAGTTAGCCTTTTTAAAATTTCGTCTTGATGATGGAGAAACATCGGATGGAGTTACAGCTTTTAATACAGTAGGAAAATGGTCACTTCCACACAGGTCATCGTGGACTGACCATTCAATTTCATTTAGTAGTTCTGAATTTGTCAATGACAAGTCAAGAGCAGAATAGGTCCCTGTCCCGGGGTGTAAATATGTGTTGGAACCATCATTATAAATACATAAATCATTGTCCGAACAAAAGTCCTCCAACAACTTACCTTTAGTGTTTGTAGTTACACTACCCCAAAGTGGGTTGTGCCCATTTAAATCTCCCATTATAATACAAGGCTTCGGGAGTTGGTCATATAGAGCTTGAAGATCGGTTTTGGCAAACGTCGAAGACTATGAAATATAAAGAGAGCATAGTGTAAATGCTACATGTAAAGTAATTCTCACAGCAACAGCCTGCATATTAGTATTAAGTGGAACAGTGCTTTGAATAACGTTTTGTCTGACTAGAATGGATGATCCGCCAGTGGCCCTATCACCTGGAGGTGAAAAAGAATGATATGCATTAAAATGACGAAGGTCAAATGTATCTGTTTGTTTTAAATATGTCTCCAAGAGACATATCGCTGAAGGTGTGAAATCTTGGACTAATAGCTGTAATTCATGTACATTAGTCCTTAATCCTCTGCAGTTCCACTGTACAATATTATTGGAATAAACTATCTTTTGGGGGGATTTATTTGGGATCTACCCCGCACTCTTTTGGAGGGGGACAAGCTATGTGCCCTAGAATGGACGTTTTCAGAAACGTCTATGTCTTCAAGAGACCCATATTTATTAAACAATTGAACTTTATTTTGTGACCATTTAGGAGGTCTGCCACTTTGTTGTTTTGAAGCATCAGGCTTTGGCTTCGGTTTACTTTTCACCGTTTGTTGAGTATCAGCTGTTGATTGAGTCTTTGAATGTGACTGAGACGATGATGATTTGTGATCAGAAGACGACTTTGAGGTTCTAGGAAGTGATTCCTCAGTCTGTGATGATATAGCAGGGTACAAAGGCTGTGGAGAATCACAGTTTACCCAAGTCAAGGTAGTTTGGCAGCCTGTGGTTGATGTTGTTTTAGAGCTAGAACCCGATGATGTTTTTTGCTATTGTAGCATAACTTTCTTTAAGATCAGATCTCTTTACCAGTTTTTTGGCCTCAGAAAAAGAGATATTGTGTGTGAATTTTATTTTATTGATCTCCATTTGGTCTTTCCAAATTGGACACTGTTTAGAAAAGGAAGAATGATCGCCTGAGCAATTGGTGCATTTTGTATAATCACTGTCACAATCTTCTGTTGTGTGTGTCTTCTCACCACAGTGAGCACACACAACAGACGATGTGCAAGTATTCACACCGTGTCCATATTTCTGACATTTAAAACATCTTAACGGGTTGGGGATGTAGGTATCAACTGGAATATTACAGTAGCCTGCCTTCACTGATTTGGGAGCATTAGGACATGAAAAGGTAAACAGATACGTGTTCGTTTTGATGGTTTCGTTGTTTCTGCGAGTTGAAAAGCACTTGACGTAGAGTACACATTGATCCTTCATTTCAGATCCTATATCAAGTTCCCACATATCATCAAACAATCGGTCGCGATCTCTAACGATACCTTTGCTGGAGTTCAAGGTTTTGTGTGCAGAGACCGTGACCGGAATGTCCAAGAAAGATTTGATGTTAAGCAAATTAGTTGCTTGTTGCTTTTTCCCGCACTCTACTAGTAGGCCTCCTGAACGTAAGCGTCTTATGTTCTTCACGTCCCCTGCAATACCCTGAATACCCTTGGATACAGCAGAGGGGTTCAACTTCAAAGGTGTCTTGTCTGGAGTCTCAATTACGATGAAACGTGGCCCATACTCAATCGATGCAGACGGTCTATGGTCTGTATCAACAGGGTCAATATCAAGTGGACGTTTTGTTTTTTTTTTGTTGGATTTTCATAAGCCATGGTTAGTTTATTTTGGTTCATCATCCGAGCTCCCCACCCACCACGGAGTATCACAAGGACAATGCTAAAAACAAGCGGGCCTCCAGCTTGCAGCACCAAGGATACCCGGATGATATACTCCAGCAGAAGAGTTAAAAGATTAATAATTCCACCAGATTGGCCCATGAGCCACCGCCTTCTGGCATAGGACTCTAGGCAAATTGCAGAACAACATATTTCAAAATCAAAAATGTTCTAGATCAAAAAACCAAGTCCAAAGTTACAACAATTCCAAATGGCATGTGTGCATTGATAAATATAAAAAGTACTTCATGCACAGGGCTTGGCATGACCAGCCGATTGGTCGAACCGGGCCCATTCGACCACCCGTCTAGGCGAAGTCAGGGCCAAAGTGGTGTATTGAGCAACAGGAACACGGTTACAGGTCCCTATTGCCCTCAACCACCAGGATCCCCTCCTCCGCCGACACAGGGACGCAACCCACGGTAAACGGGTTGGTGGACCAAACATCCCCCCCCCCGGGTCCACTATGGGGGTGTCGGCGAGCTCTTGGCGTTACCCAGCACCCACCACGAGGAGGTGGCTCGCCACGGGTGCCTTCTTTAATAGGTAATGGCGGAGTACGAACTTTCACCAAAACGTGAGGTTCGTTAGATTATAGATGTTGACATCCACAACGGGTATATCTGATACGCCTCCTTATTTAATAGTTCATTTGAACAGTTTTTGAATTTTCCATTTCCAGGATGACAGCCAACACAGCCGTACACAAGACCTTTCTGTTGCTGACACAATCACTTTGCGGTCAGTTCAACACATTTAGGGAAATCGGTTCAGTAAATGACATACTAACGAGTCATTTTAAATGAAAATCGATGCAAAGGTTATTTTGTATTTAGATAATGTAATACCTGAGAAATTCCAAAAGAGTTGAGAAACAAACAATCAGTAATCCACACTTCTGAAATATTCCCCACAGTTTGCTGTACTCATCTGCTCACATTCCAACTATCTGGGGTCGTCTGGACAGCTGATCTGTGTAGGGGCAAATCGGGAACACGTGTATGAGAACCCCAGTGGAGCTCGCGTTGCTGGATGTGAATTGTCAAATGGATCATGTAAGACTCAGAACGTATCGGCCTCTGTCATCAACAGCACTCACTCAGTCCTCAACATTTCTCGTGTAGAAACAACAGATGCTGGAGAATGGTCATGTACTGCTGGAATTGATGGTGGCGGCAAGTGTTTCTGACTGTTGTCAGTAAGTATATTTCAATTTAATTTTTCCCAATGTTCGGACAGAAGAGGTATAATTTCAAAAGATGCCAAAGGTTTGTATTGATCATGAATGTTTGACCTTACATCCGTTGAATCAGAGCTCTGTGTTATGAGTGAGTGAGTTAACATTTAACGTCACATCGGCAATATTGCAGCCATATCGTGACGAGAACAATATAAGTTATAGTAATATCAAGATGAGAAAAGAGAAAAAGTAAAACCTGTCAGCGAAGGACAGTAAAAACACTAGAGTATCACAGAACATAAAACTAGCATTGAAAGTTAAAATATTGGAATTAAAGAAGACAATACAACATAAAACCGGGGCTATAGATCGCCAACAACTGAAGGTAGATCACCATACTAAGGTCCATGGGGACTTACATTACTTCTGCTACCTGCATGAACCCTAGCTGGATTTACATCATCCCCTCAGCTATTGGCGATTATCCTGAAATTTAGCCATTGCTTAAAACAACAAATATTCTACGATTAAAAACTAGTAGTAGATTTAAATTGACTATGAGAGTATTGGACTTACGTACCCTCTCAGGAGGACAATAATTTTACAATACTTCAACCCCCGTTGAGGGTACAGCCACTAACAATCTAAGTTACTAATTTAAACTACCAATCATTAAAATACAACTATCTACAGAACATATCAATTACAATTCAATAAGAAAATCAATTTCTTTTAACTCATTAAGGGCGAGAGCCGCATATATGCGGCAAATTAATTAATATTGGGGGTTATGAAAAGCACCTCTCATTCAGCGAGAGCCGCGTATTGGGGGTTTTACATTTTAAATTCGTACATTACCTATAATTTCAATCAATTTAGCAGTAATGATCAAAGATTAACCTTTCTTACGAGAGAGATTACTTTCTGTGTTAATCAGAAGAACTATTAATGTGTTTTGATAACAATTGCTTGCAATGTCGGGGGCTTATACAGGCAAATGAACACATGTCTGCGAGAAAAGGGATTATGAGATGTTGTTACAGGAGGTACTTGTTTGTTTCTCGTCATTGGGAGTGAATACTAAGATACTGTGCTTGCACATTGATTGAATTAACGGTGACAAGGTTTCGAAACCTTCTTCTAAATTAAATCATTCATTCACTCATTGTAATAGTTCATATAATGAATCGTAGACATAAATAGCACTACTGTATTACACTCATGTTCGTGTAGATTTGAAATAAACCAAGTTACCGATTTAGACCTAATTCATTTGCGACTATTGATTTTTAAACGTTGACAATAATACATAATCGAATATGAAGTGATAACTCTTGCATCTACTCATAATATACATATATAGTACACATAAATCATACAAAGGTAACAGGGGTATTTTGTTCAAGCTGTTTCATGCTTATTTGAAATGTGATTTTTCAATGCAGTTTACATAAGCATTGTGTAAGAAACGTTTGTATTTGATCTCTGTAATTATCTTATCCTGTGTAATGATCACGTGTATTAGATCCATCGTCAATAAAAGGAGGAGAATATATCAGTTACGGAATTGATGCGTATAATCATTCAATCAGACAACACTAAATATATGAACACCTCTTTCAACCTGAAAATAACAGCCTCTGGTCGAATGCATGTCCAGGTAAACTTTTGTCCTGTGACAAGTGTAAAACAAACTTATGCGCTGTGACATCATTGGACATCCTGTTTTGTGGAGTCACGCCCATTGCCAATCTTCTGAACTTCGTTTGCTTTCAAAACAAATATAAGAATGCCCATCTTCATAAATATTTGGGGAGATTCAACTTCAAGTGTATACATCACAATAAATCAGTATCCTGTTACTTTTTTTAATTCTATAATACATGTACTTGAATTATGATATTTATTTATAACAATGTACAGATTATATTGAAATGTTCAGCAAGCCATTATGCTTGATGTACAAGTAGTGTGCGCAAAAAGTATACGCAAATAAATACTATCTCTACTCAATGATTGGATTGGGTTATCCGGGGTAAAAATAATCGGATTGTACCGCTTTGAGCGCTTAGAAAAAAAATAAACTTGTCAAAGTGCTTGTTAGTCCTACGTGTACATTTCAGGCATTCTTACGATTATGTATGTTCACGATACACAAAGTTTTTCATGATAGCTAGAGTTGATAAAGCCGAAATCTAGCATATCGATTGGTCAACGATCTAACCAATAGTCAATCTGTATCCAAGCTGTCTAGTGACCGAACGTACTCTTCAGCAATTTAGCCCACGCCCCATCACCTGTCATTTCCAATGTGACAGGTATCTCATGATACGATTGGTCATAGATAACAAATCAGGGACTATATTGAACAGTTAAGATACAAAACTTCCTATTCGGGAACTTTGATGACGCCCATCCCATGACCCTTTGTCTTATGTATGTGCAAGGAATAGCATTATACAATATGTATGCATGTATGTTCGTACATTTTCTGCGTTAAATCTAGATGAACCAAAGCGACAAACTGAATCTGTTATATGTAAGTCACAGACTAGCTTATTAGTACTTT
Organism: Haliotis asinina; assembly: GCF_037392515.1. Lineage (NCBI taxonomy): Eukaryota > Metazoa > Mollusca > Gastropoda > Lepetellida > Haliotidae > Haliotis > Haliotis asinina. Next base: position 8,488,290 of record NC_090280.1, read on the forward strand.
CCTTTAAATATTCAGTATACACTTGCAATGTATCAGCAAAAACGCTTCTTTCATAGATTATTATGCATGTGCGTAAATTCGTCTTTACTGCCATTGACATAGATGTTTTGAACAATTTAATCTCTCACAATGATATGAGAGGGACATCATTTGGTTTAAGTATGTCTTACATACAATGAAACGGACTGGCAAACGTCGAGACATCAAATGCAGATGTTCAAGCTGTGATGTGTTTTTGTGTGTTGACTGTTTTGAGGCCTACCATATAGACTTGTTCCAAGGACGATAACGCTTTATGCACTAGTTGTGTTGTACAAATGGTACCGTATACCATTCTTGTCAGTTGTTGGGCACAATGTGTGAAGCCCGCGCGATACTGCTGGAATATAGCTAAAATCGCTGTAAAAGTAAATTAAAACATTCTCTTCAATTGTTGCATTTCAGTCGTTATTCTTTTACATGTCCAAAATACTAAGAACATGTGTGTTCACCATCTGAGAACGAATACACTCATCATAGTGTCAGTCTACTCCCATACGTCTTATGTGTTTCTTTCATACATCATTACAGTAACTGATGTTATGTTTACAATACACAAATTGTTGCATGATAGTTGATACAGCCGAAACACAACATAGCCATTGGTCAACGATAAAGTCAATAATCAATTTCTACCCTATCACTTTGAGTGTCCAAACGTGCTCTTCAGAAATTTAGGCCACGCCCCATCACCTTGCCCTTCCTATGTGACAGGTTCTCACGATACGATTGGTCAAAGTATCAGCCAATATAATGAGTAACTGAGATAAAATGCGTTACAGTCGGGATATTTTATCCCTTCACATGACGGGAAGCTTTGTTTAGCATCGAGTAATGATAAATGTATCATGCAGTATGTATGTGTATGAATGGTGATGTATGTTTGCAGCGTCAAGTTAAGATGAATAAAGTGCCAAACTATAAATCTCTATATGTTCCATGTTACTTATACACCTATTGATACTTTCCTTGAAATAGTCAGTAAGCACGAGCAATGTATTGGCAAAAAATCTAGACGATTATAATGCAAGTCCGCCTCTTTTTAAACTCTATCATAAATAATATATTAGAATTCAGTCCATACGATGAGAGAGACAGGAGGAATGTGTATATATGTTCATCTCGTACGTACAAAGACCGCGTAGGTGTTGATAAAAATACAGCACACACTGGCAAAGGGGTATGAGAGACACAGGTAATAAATTACATGAAATGCTGTAATATATGTATTCACATCGGCCTCTTTCCCATTTACATCTTTACGACACAATTAAATAATCAGTACTTGTTTGTGAGACTAGACAGTTTCCTGTCATATCCGAGACCTGCCAGGGAAATCAGGCATGATTAGCACTAATTAGCCTCGTCGCAGCAATCAGGCAGTCAGCGAGGGGTGCCAGGTGTTGGGCAGTGGAGCGGCTCCAGGGCTTAATGAGTTAAAAATCCATGAATTAAATGAGTACCAACTGTGCTAAAAAGATCCTTCATTGTTTTGACATTGAAATAGTTATCCCTTATGATGGAGAATTCAACACAGTCAAGCAGGATATGCTTGACCGTGGTTCTCTCATCACAAGGGATACAAAATGGAGGATCATCGCCTTTTAGTAAATAACTGTGGGTGTAACGCATAATGACCTCTTCAAATCTGGACTGACAGCCCAAGTGAGTGTAACCAATATAAGGTTTTATGGCATGTAACTTATTTATTCCCACTTGGGTGTCCCACTTCTTTTTTCATCAGGTCACGAATGTAAGTTCTAATGCTAGCTTTGTAGTCACTGTATGTAATAAGAAGTGGTGTCACAGATTTGTTGAGTGCTGCCTTAGCAGCAAGATCGGCCATTGCATTCCCAGAAATACCTACATGGCTGGGTAACCAACAAAAGACGATGTCGCACTGGCCAGTTGCAAGATCATTATACAATTCAATTATGTCAATTACAAGTGGATGTTTACAAGACAAATTTTTAATAGCCTGAAGGCAAGAAAGAGAGTCGGAAAAAAATTATATACCGTACGTGATTAGGATGTCTTTGAATATATTGAAGAGCCGTTAATATTGCGTTTGCTTCTGCAGTGAAAATGGAGCTGTTATCAGGTAATCGAGAAGATATTGTTCTGGATCCAATGACAGTGGCACAATCAGCTGTGCCACCATCTTTGGACCCATCTGTAAATAAGGACTTGTATGTACTATAATTATTTTTTAATTGCATAAACTCTTGTTTATATTGTAATTCGTTTGTGTCTGATTTTTTAACTTTGTTAATGTGAGGTCAACTTGTGGCCTCACTAATGGCCAAGGAGGAGAAGAAAGAAGACGAGAAGGCGCTATACTTTTCAGCTCAATGCCGGCAGCAGAAATGAATGGTTTAATTCTGTGCCCAAGAGGCGGAACAAGAGAAGGCTTTTTGTTGTATAAGTGCTCATAAAGAGGATCGAAAACACAGTTAAAAGCAGGGTCGGATTCGTTAGAGTATAGTTTTGTAATATATTGTAAAGCTAATTTAAACTTTAAAAAATTTAATTAAAACTGATTATCTTTTTTTCCTGCTGATCCTTAAATTTCTGAAAGGCTGGTAAATAATTGGACGAAGAGGAATGCTTACCTAACGTTTCACCAATCTTATTAGCAATGTCAGATTTATCTGTAAGAAGAGTATCACCCTCCTTGATATGGTGAACACAACATTTAGACCCTTTGCCTTTAATCCTCTGCACCATATTCCATACCTTTGAAAGAGGTGTTAGTGAGTTAATGTTAGAAACATAATTTTGCGTTTATTTCTTTTAAATGTGCGGCGAGCCTTGGCATTTGAAATCTTGAATTGATTTAAGTTATGGACTGTTGGATGTCGTCGGAAGTATCTTTCCGCCTTCTTCCTCGCCTTTCTAGCTTGCTTGCAGTCACAGTTAAACCATGGTTTGCGAATATGTGGAACCATAGAGGACTTGGGAATACAATCTTCAGCAATCATAGTCAGTTCATCAGAAAAAACTTGAATAGGATCAGAAACGTCCAGAAATATCTCGGGCTTTAATCTTTTATTACACAAGGTCTTGAATAAAGACCAGTCAGCTTTTTTTAAAGTTCCAACTGGATGAAGGTGGGGCATGACTGGGGTTTATGGCTGAGAGAATAGTAGGGAAATGGTCACTTCCACAAAGGTCATCGTGGACTGACCATTCAAATTCATTATATAAAGTAGGCTCCGCAACCGAGAGATCCAGAGAAGAGTAAGAGCCAGTTGCCGGGTGAAGATATGTTTGAGAACCATCACTGAAAATACACAACTCATTATTGGAAAAGAAATCCTCAAGTATCTTTCCTTTTGCATTTGTGGTGGTACTACCCCAAAGTGGGTTATGACCATTTAAATCGCCCATGATTATACATGGTTTTGGAAGCTGGTCATAAAGCATCTGAATATCACGTTGCTGTATGGAAGATGATGGTGGGATATAAAGTGAACACAGAGTAATTACAACATGTCGAGTCACGCGGACAGCCACAACTTGAAGATGGGTATCAAGTGAAATAGGACTATGAATCGTACCCCGACTCACCAAAATAGAAGAGCCTCCAGTGGCCCTATCACCACCTGGAGAATACCGATGATAACAGTCATAATTCTTTAAATCGAAGTTATCTGTGGATTTCAGATACGTCTCTTGTAAACACAGTGCAGATGGTCTGAAATCCTGAACCAAAAGTTCTAAATCTGTGAAGTTGTTTCGTAATCCTCTACAGTTCCACTGTAATATGTGCGAAGAAATCACCTTTTGGGGGCATTAATTGGGGATCGACCCCGCCCTTTCTTTGAGGGCGATAGGCTATGTGCCCTGTGCCGAATGTTATCAGACATCTTCAAGGGAGCCACATTTGTTAAACAACTGGATCTTGTTGTCAGATCCTTTAAATGGCCTGCCACTCTGTGACTTTTGGGACGATTCCGTCCTGGGTTTTGTTTTGTTTTTTACAACATGTTTTCCATTTGTTTCTGATGACGTTGACTGAGATGACTGAGATGACAAGTTGTTTGGGAGGAGGTAGATTCGAGGATAACAACTGAATCGGAAGTGAACGGCATTCGTTGAGGAGACTGTGTTGTTGTCCATGTGTAAACTGTTTGACATCCAATATCTTTACATGAAATATGCCGACTAGCAGGGTACTGGGCAGACTGTGAAGTTGGTCGTGACACGGCTGCAGAATAGGAAATGCGTGTGGATTCTTCTTCATCTAGAACGATTTTCTTCGCATCTTGAAATGAGATATTCCGTTCATATTTGATTTTAAGTATTTTTGACTCACGCTTCCATGTTGGGCATTCCTTTGAAGACGACATATGATCACCGCCGCAGTTAACACATGAAGGATCGTTCGTACACACATTACTGTCTGCACAACTACCAGCACAGCAATGGCAAGCAGCTGGTTTAGTACATGTGTTGGATCCATGGCCAAAACGTTGACACTTGTAGCATCTCAGTGGATTAGGAATGTAAATATCCACTTTGATACTACAATATCCTGCTTTAATCGAACTAGGAATTTTCGGAAGACCAAACGTGAAAAGATATGTGTTGGTCTTAAAGATTTCACCATGGCGTTTTGAAGAAAAGCGTTTCACAGCTACAACATGTTGGGTTTTCGTTCTTGCAAAATGTCATCCTCTGTCATGTCAGCAAGGAGATGACCATTATCACGCACTATCCCTTTGCAGCTGTTCAGGGTCCGATGCGGGGAAACCACCACTGGAATATTTGCGAGGGTCTTGATGGAAAGAAGACTAACGGCTTGTTTGTGTCGTCTACATTTTATCAATAGACACCCACTACGCAACCTTCTAGCATCTTCAACATCGCCAGCGATTCCTTGAATTGCCTTTTCAACAGCAAAAGGATTTAGTTTCAATGGATTACCATCTACTGAAGTGATAACCAAAAATCTGGGCCAATTTTCATTAGTCACAGGAGGCGTTCGCGGTTCATCAGTATCATACAAATCATTAGATTCGTGTGAACGTTTTTTCATCGGGGGTTCCATGGTTGTAGTGATTTTGATTCATTCCCCTAGGTCCCCACCCACCACGGAGTGTCAACAAGGACGATGCCTTACGCCTGCGGATCTCCAACAGGCGACACCAGGGATACCAGGGGAGTATACTCAAGTAAAACCATCATAAAAATGGTTTACCAGATTGGCCCAAGAGCCACCGCCTTCTGGCATGGGACTCTAGGCAGGATAATATAACCAATAAGGTACGCAGTAGATATCAAAATTGCCAATACCGAATAATAAGTACAATGTGCAATAACCAATAAGGCATGCAGTAGATGTCAAAATTGCCAAAACCCAATGAAATGTGCAAAAATATTCACCATGCACAGGGCTTGGCGTGACCAGCCGATTGATAGAACCGGGCCAGTTCTACCACCCGTCTAGGTGAAGTCAGGGCCAAAGTGGTGTGTTAAGCAACAGGAACATGGTTTCAAAATCCCATTGCCCTCAACCACCAGGATCCCATCCTCCACCGACACGGGACACAACCCACGGCAAACAGGTTGCCCAATTCGGTCGCTCCTTGCGACCAGCAATGGGGTGCTATGGACCTAGTTGACCCGGGTCCACACGGGGGGTTTGAAGAGCTCTTAGCGTTACCCAGCAATCACCAAGAGGAGGTGGCTCTTCACGGGTGCCTCTGTGTTATGAGGCCAGGCTCGTTATTATTTACTCACAGTAACTGTCCTGTTAATCAAAGCTAGCATAGTGTCAATTTATAAAAGGGTGTCTATTTTGCGTATATGTTTTAGTTGTTTTACCTACTTTCAAAAAAAAGGATCTGTAGAACTGGATATTTAGGTAACCCTTAAACGACATTCAGTTTGCGGTTTTAAGGTCAGACCCTTTCTGAAGTGAATTACATATTACAGATTGTTTCATTGTCGCGTGGTCGATCATAGCGCAGTGATGCGTCTCAATAACCATGTCAGGGATCATGCTTCCCCTTTTCGAGAGAAGCAAATGGTACAATAGTGATGACAATGCGACACCAAAGCTTTAAGAAAAGGACCGTTGTCAGGATTTCTTTAAGTAACCTATGTAGTCAAAAGAGCAGTTCCCCGCAAACATATATTCTTGTTCGGACGCCTATTATTTGGTATAAGTTTTTACTGAATTTGAAATGAACTCAAACACACGAATTTGAATTGACTGACGTTTGGTTTAATGCATCTATCTATGTACACGTTAAATCCTCAGCAACATATGTTCTTGTCTTGAAAGACGATCAACCCTACTCATTCGTTAAACTGTCTTACGTACTCGATACTACCCGAAATGTCCTGACTGATGAGGGCACATGTGCCAATAACTGACGTGTCTGTTCCAAACTAGAATCGAAATTCGCGTTCATTTAACACAAATGCTGTTTGCCTCTGGTGTCACAAGACACAAATGAACACGCGAAGGCTGTAGCAATGGGTTTGCTAAGTACATGTTTCAATACGTTTGTGAATGGTCAGTTCATATACTTCAGTGAGAAATGTCAATGAAACATTTATTAAATTTGTTTACTCTACTTTCATTTATTCAAACTATGTTATCATTTCTAAAGTTTGAATGCTTCAGAGACGCCAACGTGTAGCATCACCAGTAAGCAGAACACTAACTCACTTGTCCAGTACCAGGATCTGTCCCTTACGGTGGACGTACGAGACTACTACTGCTCCACCGTCCACAACATATCCCTCCTGACCGGAAATGTGACAACCCTGCTGACGGAAGCTGACTCTGTACCAAGTGTCACGGACAACACCTCACCAGTAACACTAAATGTGACGGACTCCCATCTGGGCAAAGTAGGACTGGTGTTTAGATGTGACAGCAGTCAGTGGAGTATAGAGTGTGCTGGGGTGACTAAATTCGGTTAGTCTTAACGCATCCAAATGAAACATATAACCAAGTGTATAAGCTGTTGTTGATCTAGCTTCTAAATATAGGAAAATAATGTAGTAACCATCAAACGTTTTGACTTACTATCCTCTCACTTCAGTAAACTGTTCTAAACTAGATTTTTGAAATACATTCTATTCTGTTTATAAGTACTGTTTAGTTGTCGGTCAAGAATTTACTGTTTGTGAACTCTCACTCTTGAACGCAGTTTATCTCCCGTCTGTCCGATATACCCCTCGCCGCATCCAGTGCACTTTATGACATATATGAGATTCTGAGGTGCGCCTGTCATATTTTCATGTACTTCGAAGATTTGATCAGTTTTGAACTGGTATACATTTCCCTCTATTAGATATTGGCGTGTATCACAATGTGATCTCTCGCATTTTGTTACAGATTATGTTTTTTAACAAGGCTTTTACAAAGTTTGCCATCTTCAAAATTTGCTTGGTAATCTTTCCATGACCATTGCTTTTAATCAACTTGCCCTCTGATAGTTTATCTTTTAAAATGTCGATTTTTGTAGGGGCAGGCGAGGTTCACAAACGTTAGTTAATAGTTAAGGATTTCGAGGGTTTAAGGTGTATACAATTGGAAGGACAATTCATGATTCCTTAATGTTTAGCAGTTCACTTCTGTTCAGTTGTTTTGCTTTAGCAAGAGAATAGTTCACTACTTGTCTCGTTGTTTCTGTGTTAAATAAAACTTTTAATTCATTTAGCCTGAAGTCTACACGGTCTGGATTTGAAACTGCTGCATTTTCTTCGCGCTAAAGAGTAAAGAACACTGTCTGTTGTGTGACGTGGGTGACATCAATTGTAGTCTAGATAGTAGTAGTCTATTTTGAATCTGATACTATATAATGTATATCCTTTTACAATGTTGTTTGATATTGAACCGTGCACATCAAGGAAAGGAAGATGTTTACTGTTTATCTCGCTCGTAAAAGACAAACTTGGGTGTAAATTTTGTAGCATGTTGGAAATCAAATTCCAAATCACTTTCACTTCGTTTCCAGAGAATAAAACAGCAGTCATCTAAGAATCTCTTCATTGATGTTGAAATTAAATAGTTCGCCAAACGTCTCTTCTATTTTAGAATATAGTTCCTCTAAGTATCCTAGAACAAAGGTTGCATAGGTAGGAGCCATATTTGTGCAGTACCATTAACTTGTTTATAATGGGAACCATCCAAACGAAAAGTGCTATTGCTCAGGATGAGCTTTATTCTTTCGGTAATGAATTGCTTAGGTATTCGATCTGGAATCACAGACAGACCTTTTTGTAGCCAGTAGCTCATAGCTTATATTCCTAGATCACGTGGACTATTGGTGTAGAGATTAACAACAAAACGTACCAAGTTTGTACCCCCCTCTACTGATTTGGGGAGACTATTGAGGAAATCAGTATTACCCTGTAAATGGGTTTTGACGTGTTGGGTGAAAAAAGAAACGCACGGTTAATTTTTCAACCCACTTTAATCCCAGTCAGACTATAAAAATATTATGACACCAAATTATATTGAATACTAGTACATGTTTAAATGATTAATCAGTCACCAAAACATATCACCTGGTAAAAACAGTAATCATAAACACGTAGGTTGACAGATTTGGATGGGGAAGTGCAACGGTGTGGGCGAAAAAATTTCTTAAAATCGAAAGAACTGACTAAATGCTTATAGAGGGTAATCTTACCGCCATTCATTAAAGAGGTAAAATCTTTCCCGTTTACGAACAGATACAAAATTTTCAGCAGGATAAGGGCACACCTCATACAGTACGCATCACAATGAACTTCTTCACCAGCCAAAATATAACCGTGCTTCCATGGCTCTCTGTATCACCAGATTTTAAACCACTTGAACACCTTTGGAATTATCTTGATCGACGGCTTTAACGACATCAGACGCTTCACAAACTACGGCAAGCATTGTAGGATGTAGGCACTGACATTAAAGCCGGTTCCGGTGCAGCGCTGGGGTTGTCGTGACATAAACGTACCTTCATTTGGTGCAGCTTCCCATTGACCCTCATCATACAAAGCTTGATATCTGTGAGGGGTTTATTTACTGTGCTATTGTCATTCAAAATACAGATATTTTGTTCCCAGATGAACCTCTGGGAGAGGTTTTTGAGAGAGTGTATATCTTCAAAATTGCTTAACCTACGTGTTGGACATTGTGGCCCCGCAATAATAGGTCGTAATTTTAAATCATTCGCAGATTGGGTGATAGACTTTTACTGAACTTAATAACCGCCCTTCTGTGAATTTGAGGAAGTCTGTAGAAGATACTTTCATTTTATTCGAAATTAATCAAGTGATCTTTTTTTTTACTGGAATAGGAGTCAAGTATATATTTTTTTTAAGATTGAAGATTACTGTTTTCCGAGCTTTCTGGAAGCTTAATATATACCATGTGTAAGAATGTCTAGTGACAGCTGCAGATAATAGTTGGTGTCCATGAAAACTGTCACAGGCTCCGTCTTTATCGGATTTTTTATTCACAATGAATTCATTTTGGAGAACGAGTTTAAGGCGTTCTGTTTTTACCCGAAATGTTAGATCTACCTTTATAAGAATGTTCTGTGAAAGGCAATTCCTTATATTGCTCAAGGACTTTATCAGGGGCTTTATTTGTACCAGCTTTAGGTGTGAAGTTACTTTTGTTTTTAGCGAGCGTCACATCTTCAGTACCTATGTCATATTCAAAATGGTCTCTATATGTATACATATATGTTGTGTTTTGGTACACACACGCACACACGCACGCACGCACGCACACACACACATACATACATACATACTATATATGCATGCGTGCATATAAACATCTTGAATCTTTCATTTTATGAGTAGTAAATATCCATAGATATATGATTTTGTGTTTCCA